>NC_056729.1:1358074688-1358088820 GCF_019279795.1 Protopterus annectens | reverse complement strand
CCCAGAAATGTATTCATGGGCATTCCCTGAACCACAATAAGTTTTTCCCAAATCCGTAAGGGGGTTTTAATTGTTAGGAAAAAGCCTTTTCCCAAAAACAATACCCAGGCTGTTTGTAAAACCCGGGGTGAACATTCTGCCAAAAACTAATCCCAGAAAGCCTCCTACGGGTGTGTGTAATTGCAAGTGTGAGAGAACAGTTCCTTTTGGCAACTACTACAATACACCAGATGCTGCATATTCCCCAGTAAACACAGGTGATGTCACCACACTATCAGTACAGCCAAACAGGGCTAATTGCCCAGTAATGCCAATAGTGCGCTCTGCTACTGGGTCTATTACCACTGTCAGACCACAGATAGGTATGTTTTGGAAACCCACAACTGCCACGTAGTAGGGTGTGTGTAATTGCAAGTGTGAGAGAACAGTTCCTTTTGGCAACTACTACAATACACCAGATGCTGCATATTCCCCAGTAAACACAGGTGATGTCACCACACTATCAGTACAGCCAAACAGGGCTAATTGCCCAGTAATGCCAATAGTGCGCTCCGCTACTGGGTCTATTACCCCTGTCAGACCCTGAATGGGTATGTTGGGTAGGGGTAATTGCAAGTGTGAGAGAACAGTTCCTTTTGGCAACTACTACAATACACCAGATGCTGCATATTCCCCAGTAAACACAGGTGATGTCACCACACTATCAGTACAGCCAAACAGGGCTAATTGCCCAGTAATGCCAATAGTGCGCTCCGCTACTGGGTCTAGGGGTAGGGGTAATTGCAAGTGTGAGAGAACAGTTCCTTTTGGCAACTACTACAATACACCAGATGCTGCATATTCCCCAGTAAACACAGGTGATGTCACCACACTATCAGTACAGCCAAACAGGGCTATTTGCCCAGTAATGCCAATAGTGCGCCCGTACTGGGTGTATTACCACCGTCAGACCACAGATAGGTATGTTTTGGAAACCCACAACTGCCACGTAGTAGGGTGTGTGTAATTGCAAGTGTGAGAGAACAGTTCCTTTTGGCAACTACTACAATACACCAGATGCTGCATATTCCCAGTAAACACAGGTGATGTCACCACACTATCAGTACAGCCAAACAGGGCTAATTGCCCAGTAATGCCAATAGTGCGCTCCGCTACTGGGTCTATTACCACTGTCAGACCACAGATAGGTATGTTTTGGAAACCCACAACTGCCACGTAGTAGGGTGTGTGTAATTGCAAGTGTGAGAGAACAGTTCCTTTTGGCAACTACTACAATACACCAGATGCTGCATATTCCCCAGTAAACACAGGTGATGTCACCACACTATCAGTACAGCCAAACAGGGCTAATTGCCCAGTAATGCCAATAGTGCGCTCCGCTACTGGGTCTATTACCACTGTCAGACCACAGATAGGTATGTTTTGGAAACCCACAACTGCCACGTGTGGTTGTGTGAGAGAACAGTTCCTTTTGGCAACTACTACAATACACCAGATGCTGCATATTCCCCAGTAAACACAGGTGATGTCACTACACTATCAGTACAGCCAAACAGGGCTAATTGCCCAGTAATGCCAATAGTGCGCTCCGCTACTGGGTCTATTACCACTGTCAGACCACAGATAGGTATGTTTTGGAAACCCACAACTGCCACGTAGTAGGGTGTGTGTAATTGCAAGTGTGAGAGAACAGTTCCTTTTGGCAACTACTACAATACACCAGATGCTGCATATTCCCCAGTAAACACAGGTGATGTCACCACACTATCAGTACAGCCAAACAGGGCTAATTGCCCAGTAATGCCAATAGTGCGCTCTGCTACTGGGTCTATTACCACTGTCAGACCACAGATAGGTATGTTTTGGAAACCCACAACTGCCACGTAGTAGGGTGTGTGTAATTGCAAGTGTGAGAGAACAGTTCCTTTTGGCAACTACTACAATACACCAGATGCTGCATATTCCCCAGTAAACACAGGTGATGTCACCACACTATCAGTACAGCCAAACAGGGCTAATTGCCCAGTAATGCCAATAGTGCGCTCCGCTACTGGGTCTATTACCACTGTCAGACCACAGATAGGTATGTTTTGGAAACCCACAACTGCCACGTAGTAGAGTGTGTGTAATTGCAAATGTGAGAGAACAGTTCCTTTTGGCAACTACTACAATACACCAGATGCTGCATATTCCCCAGTAAACACAGGTGATGTCACCACACTATCAGTACAGCCAAACAGGGCTAATTGCCCAGTAATGCCAATAGTGCGCTCCGCTACTGGGTCTATTACCACTGTCAGACCACAGATAGGTTTGGAAACCCACAACTGCCACGTAGTAGGGTGTGTGTAATTGCAAGTGTGAGAGAACAGTTCCTTTTGGCAACTACTACAATACACCAGATGCTGCATATTCCCCAGTAAACACAGGTGATGTCACCACACTATCAGTACAGCCAAACAGGGCTAATTGCCCAGTAATGCCAATAGTGTGCTCTGCTACTGGGTCTATTACCACTGTCAGACCACAGATAAGTATGTTTTGGAAACCCACAACTGCCACGTAGTAGGGTGTGTGTAATTGCAAATGTGAGAGAACAGTTCCTTTTGGCAACTACTACAATACACCAGATGCTGCATATTCCCCAGTAAACACAGGTGATGTCACCACACTATCAGTACAGCCAAACAGGGCTAATTGCCCAGTAATGCCAATAGTGCGCGCCGCTACTGGGTCTATTACCACTGTCAGACCACAGATAGGTATGTTTTGGAAACCCACAACTGCCACGTAGTAGGGTGTGTGTAATTGCAAGTGTGAGAGAACAGTTCCTTTTGGCAACTACTACAATACACCAGATGCTGCATATTCCCCAGTAAACACAGGTGATGTCACCACACTATCAGTACAGCCAAACAGGGCTAATTGCCCAGTAATGCCAATAGTGCGCTCCGCTACTGGGTCTATTACCACTGTCAGACCACAGATAGGTATGTTTTGGAAACCCACAACTGCCACGTAGTAGGGTGTGTGTAATTGCAAGTGTGAGAGAACAGTTCCTTTGGCAACTACTACAATACACCAGATGCTGCATATTCCCCAGTAAACACAGGTGATGTCACCACACTATCAGTACAGCCAAACAGGGCTAATTGCCCAGTAATGCCAATAGTGCGCTCCGCTACTGGGTCTATTACCACTGTCAGACCACAGATAGGTATGTTTTGGAAACCCACAACTGCCACGTAGTAGGGTGTGTGTAATTGCAAGTGTGAGAGAACAGTTCCATTGGCAACTACTACAATACACCAGATGCTGCATATTCCCCAGTAAACACAGGTGATGTCACCACACTATCAGTACAGCCAAACAGGGCTAATTGCCCAGTAATGCCAATAGTGCGCTCCGCTACTGGGTCTATTACCACTGTCAGACCACAGATAGGTATGTTTTGGAAACCCACAACTGCCACGTAGTAGGGTGTGTGTAATTGCAAGTGTGAGAGAACAGTTCCTTTTGGCAACTACTACAATACACCAGATGCTGCATATTCCCAGTAAACACAGGTGATGTCACCACACTATCAGTACAGCCAAACAGGGCTAATTGCCCAGTAATGCCAATAGTGCGCTCCGCTACTGGGTCTATTACCACTGTCAGACCACAGATAGGTATGTTTTGGAAACCCACAACTGCCATGTAGTAGGGTGTGTGTAATTGCAAGTGTGAGAGAACAGTTCCTTTTGGCAACTACTACAATACACCAGATGCTGCATATTCCCCCAGTAAACACAGGTGATGTCACCACACTATCAGTACAGCCAAACAGGGCTAATTGCCCAGTAATGCCAATAGTGTGCTCCGCTACTTGGTCTATTACCACTGTCAGACTACAGATAGGTATGTTTTGGAAACCCACAACTGCCACGTGTGGTTGTGTCACGCAAAATGAGCATGTGTGGGTTGTTGTTCATAACAATGCATGACATTGCTTAAACCAGCAATGGCAATGCACACATGATGTATGTGTGTGACACATACACATATATACCTGTGACCTTCAGTAGTTACCATGTCTGACACATGCCTCAAGTGGATAAATGGTATTTGCAATGCATAACATTATGACTGTGTCTTACTGTGCAGGGGCTGCATGCGGTATGTGTATATACAATGTGAGTTGTATATGATATCATCCTAACAGCGGGGGATACACATCTGGTCTGGGCCATATAGTCTACATGTAGTCAATGAACAGGTGCTGCATGTTCCCACCTGTTGTGGGAGTGGTAACATGTTGTTCCACTGCAATTCAGTGACTACATGCTGGGAACCTTTCAGCTAGTGTGTTGTAGCTATAGTAATGCTCACACACAATGTTCGGCTGGATGCAGTCCAGCCATATAAAGACATATCTAGAGACCGTCATATTCCCAGTGTTGTTAGGGAGGACAGGTGGGTTTCCTGTGTATGGGAGGGTTGTGTGTTCCAGGCTATGAACCAGAAGGCAGTCCAACACACTGTTAGCTGCTCATGGATAGGCCCTGATGCTTTGTGCTGTGCCAACAACCTGGAGGTGTGTGTATCTGTGGTGCCTTGAGATACCACCCCCCTGTTCATGTGTGGTACATGTAGGGGACGACAGGCATGGTATGAGGTATAACCTGGCAGTGATGGGTTGCACCTGTGAGCCGTGAATCAGGAATCTGTTACTGCACAGATATTGCAGTTTACCGTGCTGAGGACAGTGTCCAGTGCATGCATCTTGCGGTGTACACTGCTGGTGTTGTGTAGCATTACTGTTAGTGTCCTATCCCATGTGATACCCGCGGAGGTGGCTATGTAATCTGTGCCCTGCAGCAAAAGGCTTTATGTGTGTATCAAGGGGCTTCGCCAATATACAATGGCCCATGGGTGACACGTGCAAGCTGCCCCTCGCAAATCATTGTGGCTTCCCTAGCATGTAAGCACACACTGACAGCCATTGGATACCCTATGAATGACATTGGAGATTGAGCAAAATGTAGACATAGAACACCCTTCCTACATATTGTGGTAGCATACCTGGTGAGGGTATGATGGCAACCAAGGTCAGGCTCATACCGGCCCGTGCCACATGCTGAGAGAGCCGTTCTATGTTCCCTATCATGTAGTCCAGGGAGGTACATCTCAGGTCATCCATAGTGGCATGGACAATGACTGAGTCATATGTGTCCATGCCTCTGACTGACCTGTATGCATGTGTTATGTAGTGGACCATAGTGCCCCACGGGCATATCACTGTGACCTTCACCATGTACAGCCTGTTGAGCGGGACCCCACTGCAGCGGCCAAGAGAGGTACCTGACACATCTGTAGCAGGTGTGTTGTGTAGCCCTACAGGCTGTGAGTGTGTGGCACATGGGATGTGTGTGCCATGTGTGGCATGTGCTCTGTTCCGACTTAACGTATGCCTGTGTGCCAGCTGCGGAGGTGTGTGATGCTCAGGCAGGATGTTATTCTGAGGCTCCAAGTATGCCCCAGTGTGTTCGGATTGCTGTCAGTGCGGGTCTATGTCAGACTGGTATTGTAGTCACTGTAGTATGTCATGCCACGTGACAGGGTATGGCAGTACTGGGTTCAGAGTGCTCAGTCCCCAGATTGGCTATGTGGTTGCATCTCACACATGTGTTGTACGTTCCTGGCCAGGGGAGAGGATTGACTGCATACATGTGGCAGCTGTGACATTGCCACATGACTCACATAAACCACAACTGGACCATAGAGGTGATTCACAGGTTAATTTTGCACATGCTACCATAGTAGTGTGATTACCATGGTGATTACCAACATATAGGGCCAATGGGGAACAACATACTGAAGGTGAGTATGTGTGGGTGTACTGCTACTGATTTCATAGCGCTGGCATATATGACTGCACACGTGGGTAAATGCCAGGTAAGTCATATGCAATGTGTCACAGGCAACGTACATGCGAACAGGATAGACAGTGACGTTCTGCCAGGTGGAAAATTGACATACGTATAGTACGCTATGCAGATGTCACTAGGAATCCACAGAAGCTCTGTAAATCTGCATTGCAGGTGGAATCAGTGTTCCAGGGAACCTCAAGCAAACATGCATGCAAACAAAGCTACAGTAAGCAGGGCTGGAAGTAGTCCATTGTACAACAAAGAAGGGGTACCACTTCCAGTAGGTAACAGTGAAAATATGCAGGCACTATAAACATGTACCCAGGAATGCACAGCTCAGATGTCCATGGTAAAACTGATATTATTTAATATTTAATTTAATTTAAATTAAATTGGTACTGCACACATATCAACATGCACAAACATCCACATTGCATAGTCGCTAGGGCAACATGCCACCATTAGTGTACATGTCCATCATTGCGTATCACTACTTGCATTGCCTTCTCCCCTGTGCTACCTATGTATGTGGCTATCTGTTGACATCCTTACCACCGGTATGCAATAATGTGCAGCTGTTACACTATGGTACTTACTATGGGTGTAGATAATTCAGGACAGTCATACAGTTACTGCATCAGGCATGCTGGGATATACACACAATCATATCAGCACACTGTACTGTTACCAACATGATACTAGTAATACACTTCTATGTAGTCACCCTGTGCATCAGCAACATGTTAACCTGTTCCTGCAATGATGTTGGAGATTGCAGGAGGTGGCACAGATTCATCATATGCACAGGGTGTGAACTAGGTATGCCTGAGTCTGCCACTGATACCACCAATTGACATGTATGTGTATGTGTGTTGGTGAGGGACAGCAGTACAGGGTGGGGCACTGTTGGTGCAGTGTGTGCATGTATGTGGCAGCCCTAGGTGTTAACATTTCGCATGTGTGTATGCATGCACACAGTTCCACCTCATGGCTGCCATATACTGGAGTTTGTGGACAGCCACAGACTGCACCTGGCAGGTCATACAGATCAGTGTCTGTGGCCATGGACACGGTACCTGTGCCTGGCAGGGGTGCTACGGACCGTATCCGGTACTAAGCCAGACTGGGTACTGTCATCAGAAGCGGGAGTTTGTTCACTGGACACAGGTCCCTGTTGGGACTGTCCAGAGCCACATGCACGTGGTCTCCTGGGGCAGTCTGATGACAGCACAGACCCAGCATTGCTGGGGCTGCTGCTGGCACTATGGGGGTGTCCGCGGGCCTGTTGTCGTCCGCGCCGACTGCCAGCTGCTGCTGTTGCTGGCATACGGCCACGTTGATGCCGCAACCGTCCACCATTGCCCTGGCTCATGGACATGTGGTTGTGGAACTGCTGTAATATGTCCCCACAACGTCTGTCTATGACATCGGTGAAATTACGGATAGCATCCGCGATGTCACGCATACTGTCAGTCATGGATGTGCGACATGCTCTCAGCTCCCTCAGACCCTGTCTGGTGTACCTTTCCATACGTGACTGTGCCTGCATGACAGCCCGAAAAATAGCTGAGGTTGACAGACCTTTTTGGGCACGTCTGACAGAGGCAGTACGCCCATGGATGTTCCCACGAGAACCCATGGGCAACTGTCTGTGTGGTACCATCTCAGGACCCTGCCCATAGCTGCTGTGTGGGGAAGCATGTGCCACAGATACCACATTACCCTGGTCAATGCCCACTGTATCCTGTCCATCACCTAGGGACATTGGTGACATAGGATGTACTGGCAGGATGATCAGCGCAATGATGGGGTTGACAGCTGTGTACTGTCAATTGGCTGACCAATGACGGACCCTGACACACCTTCCTGTGCCATTACACAGATATCATCATTATCAGTACCTGTGGCACCAGATTCAGGTTCCCTGCTGCAGGACACCAGAGCAGCACCAGAACCTGTGGGAGGAAGACAGGAAACACAGTTTACAATGTCTACACAATGTTATCAGTGATGCATACATGCACACATGCACACGTGGACACATGCACACATGCACACGTGCACACGTGCACACATGCACATGTGGACACAGGCACACATGCACACGTGGACACAGGCACACATGCACATGTGGACACAGGCACACATGCACACGTGCACACGTGGACACACGCACACATGCACACCCTGCAGTATACACACAGAGCACTACTGAGTTACACTATTATTACTAGCACTATCAGGACTATTATAGGTATTGTTAAAACACACTCACCAGCATGGATGGGCTGCCTTGCTGTAACACCGGAGGGACCTGCAGAAATGAGGGGATTAATGTCAGTGGGCACAACTGTGCCATTGATACTGCGTATGATTTAGTTCAGTAGTACACCAGTTGCCTTTCACATGTCAGCTGCTGATATTGGCAATATCACACCTGCACAATTACATACTATGTTGACAGCTACATACCAAGGACACACCTTACACATGCATAAACTAACAGTGTACAGAACAGTCAAGTGTACATATGGCATATTACCTGCACGCTCCATGTCGTGTTGCTGTGTGGATCCAGCCTCCATCATAATGCAGGTGTGTTGCTGTTGATGTTCCTGGGCTGGAGCCACAACACTTAGGAGTAGCCCCTCCAGTATAGTGAGGGGGGGTGGCAACCCCACCTCCTGTGGAGACCTGTTGCCTGTGGATATCCGACGCACGCTGACGGACATTTCTGATTAAATCATTGCAGTGATGTCGTACCTGCTCATATGTCCTATTATGCGTGCCAATGTCATTTACCCTACGGACAAGGTCTTCCCACAGTGCAGCCCTCTCCTGCTGATTCTGGCTGGTGCGGGAAAACAGTATGTCATAATCCCGCACCAGGCTCTGGTGTATCTCTTCATCGTCTGCAGCAGAGTAGGCAGGATTTCGCTGACGCGCCATGTCCCTGAAAGAGAACACAAACAGGATATCAGCAAACTATGTCAGCAAAATATGGCACACATACTATACATGATACTCAACTGTAGTGATATACTACTACTCCCATATGTAGCACGTGTGTCTCTTGGTGGATACACATGTACATGGCCAGATATCAGTGCTCGGCCAACACCTGTGCAACAATACCTGCCACATTCCATACAACATAGTTCCAAGCCCCATCGGTCAGCACACTGAGACAGGTCCAATGCACCACCTCACTCTGGGGGTTCATAACAAGGTACTGTATGTGGAACGTCATCCACTAGTGTGATCTGGACACAAAATAATCAGCCTGGATATACATATCCCACCACCACCACCAGCACAGTAGACTACTTTGATATATATGTGAATAGACAGATTTTCACTTGTTAGGTCTGAGATGATATCCATGCAGCCCACTGGGCCAGTGGAGACCACAACCCACAATGCTGACCCCTTTGCAAATGCTTCCCACGGACATCCCAAAGAATGCATGGAACATGCACACACAATTCTAACCCAGACCCTATGCACAAAGGTTAAGCATCCTGTCTGGTGGACCCCAGCCAAAGGCAAATTGTATAATGATAGAAGGAGGCTACTGTAGGACAGAGCAGAATCACATAAAGGAAAGGCATCTGTGGTCGGCACTAGTAATAAGCTAAGTTCTCTCATAACAACATCCAAGGCCAACTCTGAGAGGGAAATGGCCAAGGACACTATAGATAACCACAATGCCTTCTTCAGTTTTGTTAGACACATGGACCAAAAGCCTCAGATATGCTCTGGGTTAGTACACAACTACATAAAATTCACTGAACCCACAGATATTGGCAACATTCTGGCAGACAGGTTCAGTGCAAATATCCCCCCTCCCTCTCCCCCAAAATAAGAAATACTTATCACAGCTGAATGTAACCTCCCTGTCATCTCAGATGTCCAGGTGAGGGCCGCCCTCAGCAAAGCAGAACACACAGCATCAATGTGACTTGATGATATCCCTGGATGTGTGCTACGTAAACTCCAAGAGGAGCTACAACCACATATAAAACTGATATTTAACCTTGGCCTTACTACGGGATATGTACCTGAACACTGGCATACAGCAACAGTGGTCCCACTCCACAAAGGAGGCACCTCTACTGCCCCTGGAAACTACCGCCCCATAAGCTTAACCAGCCTGGTCTGCAAAGCTATGGAAAGATTCATTATGGGACTCATATACAGCGATATTGGGTACCTACAGACACTTGATCCCACCCAGTTTGCCTTTGTGAAGGGCTGATCCTGCCTTTTGAACCTGGTTGACTTTTTCAACACAGTCACTACAGCCATTGATGAGGGCAAAGCAGTCCATACAGCCTACCTGGACTTGCCTAAGGCCTTCAACACAATACTCCACTCAGGCATCATAGACAGCTCATCAGCTTAAATGTTAATACATATGTCACATGATGGGTTGCAAACTGGTTGAACAACAGAATCAAAGTCAAAATTGCGGGAGCCATGTCAGACTCATAGCCAGTCACAAGTGGTATCCCACAGGGCTCTGTCCTAGGACCCCTCTTGTTTGGCATTTACTTCTCAGATGTGAAAGCAAACATGGGTGGGTTGTGGATGACAAAGTTCCCAGATGACTGCGAACTAAGCGCCATAGTCGTTACACCAGCTGACACACACATCCTACAGACAGGCCTCACTGAAACGGAAAACTGGTGCCAGAATCATGGCCTAACACTGAATGACATGTAATGTATAGTCATCCTCTTTGGGTAAAACAACATACACACAACTTATCATATAGACATACATATAGATACAGACCAATAACACATATGGAGGGTTCACAGTATGTAAACTATTAAATTGTTACTTTACATTACCTGTGTTTGTCGCAGCTGGTTGCGTTACCATTAGTATAGGTTCCTGCTGCTGCTAGCCCAGCTTGATACTGACACTGATGACAGCTTCAACTTAGTTTGTCTTTACGTGGTTTTTGTTTGTGTTTTTGTTTTCTTTTTTCTTTCTCTCTCTCTCTCTCTCTCTCTCTCTCTCTGCCTCCAGACGGTGCAATGAAAGTATTGCATGCATGGAGTGGGAGTACAGGATGCTTTTGTAGGTATCTGCATATGTCCATGTGATGGCCTCTGCACCAATTGTAAGCCAGCATTTGCTAATTGCATGCAGCCAGTTGTGTACTGATTGCAGTTCTCACTGTGTTTTCAGGACAGTGCTATAAAAGGGTATGTGAGATAGGCGTTGCCCTTTCAGATTGTAAGGGAGGGGACCATGCTGGTATGCTGTGGACACTGTTCTGTGAGTGTAAAGGTTAGTATCTCTCTCATAATTCAGGCTGTGTTGTAGATTACCATTTCTCCATTCATCTCTCCTGTTTCCTGTACTAAGTGTGTATGTACACTGACACCTACAACTATATATATATATGTATATATATATATGCATAATAACTGACATTATTACCTACTAGCTACCAACTAGCATGGCTGTTTCTGTTCACACACAACTATTATAGAAATCCACTAGATTTGACAGTAAATATACATGACATGCTTTGTGTACTACACATCCAATATTCTCTTTACATTCATTCCTACTACTACATGATATATTTATTGTAGCACAATGTTCTTATATAACAGTCATGGATTAGTGGTAAGTCATGCAGACTACTGTTTCCATGGTCCTGGGTTCGGGATTGACAGTGGGATTTTATTTTGCTTTTGAACTGACTACAGGACCTGTCATTCAGAGTGACTAAGGCACTTTTAAGCAGTTGTAACTGGGTTAGCGCTGGTTTGCGCGGAGCTTACACATGCGCACTAGCGTTCAGCTCCCCGCACACCCGCTTACAACCGCTTAACAGTGCTTACTCTGGCGCATACCCGCGCTATTTTCTTTGAAAGAAATGAAAATGGGGAGACAGGAAAGTGGTGAAAAAGGGGTCACAAAGAGGGTAAGACAGTAGGGAAACAAGCTTGGGTTTTGCAGGAAGGATGTAGGTAAGGCCCATAGCTGCCCATTTCTTCATCAGCAACAGCTGTGCATATGTTTGTAATTTGGTGTGACATTTGAAACCTTCCACCCCTGAGACAGGTGTCAGGACAACAATAATACTTGTTGTACAGCCAATTGTAATTGACAGTTTCCATGTCCAACAGACATGTGTGCGAAATGGGCAGCTATGTATGGGGCATAATGTTTTTGTGGGTACAGAGTGCCCTTTTTTGTCAGGTGAGAGTGCTCTTTCCGGTAAAGGAAGTCAGTGTAGCTGGGGAGGTAGGTTGGGTAGGCCAACAGACAAGACAAACAAGACGGCAGGGGTGGTGTATGACACATCTGGGGGTTACACAATTGACGGGGACGGATGTTTGGATATCCAGAGCCCATGAGCCCACAGATGGCAACAGTGGAACTGATATCCCCACCCATGGGCAGTTACCACTGTTCCTTCACTGCCCAGGACGGGGCTGTGCTGGGGGCTGTGTAGGCCGGGCAACAGGCATGCCCGTTAGTTGTGCCACCTGTGCCTCAAGCTGGCGTAGGGGCCCAAGAACAGATTCCTGGATCTCCCTACGCACCACAGTCCGGATGCTACGGAGGGTGAGTGGTGGTTCTCCTCCGGCCACACTTGCAGAGGGGGGATGAGCCCCATCCCCTGCAGCGCTTCCACCCGCCGGTGGCACAGGGCCACCAGAGGAGGGTCCGGACTGGGCACTACTGCCAGGTGCACTCGCCAGCTGAGGTGGGAGAGGTGGGTCCGCTGGAACCCGCCTTCCCTGTCGTCCTATGTTTTGCATTATGTCATGACAGTTTGGGTTAGTAACGTACAATACCATTCGCAATTAGTTGTAACAGCATGCATTAGTATCCCCATTAACCAAACACCCAAATATTCACACCATTGAACAGCGAGCATAACACATGCATAATTTGAACAGCAATACACAGTCCAACAGCATGCAGGGTTGATTGATGGCAACAGGCCATCAGGTTTGGATGTATGAACAGGGCAGATGCATCAACGTACATGCAAATATGTATGACCCAACAGGACAAATGTCCAGAGGTGTTAAATGTGATTGCACATACCAATTTCACGTGGAATGGATTATATGTGGTTATAGGGTAGGGTGAAGAAAATAGAATTAACACCTTCAAATACCAATACATATGCTGTACATTTCTAATAGCTGCAGATATATACACACTACAGTTCTACCTACAGTTTCCTATGTGATAACTACTTCAAGTTGGTGATAGGAATGTTACTGCTACATCAATATACATTTTCATTTTTATTCATACATGTTCATATCTGGCTTTGTTCAGCTACATCATCCTGCTACATTTGCTTTATATAGCTATAGACAACTGTGGATGTTTGGTATTTCAGACTATCATACTATCTGCATATTACAGACTGAGAGCAACATATCCAGATTTTGGGATACACATTCCAGCTGCAGCAACATTTTGAACACATTTCGCAGTTTGGTTCTGCTTGTCACATTCATTTCATTCTGTACTGACTGCAGTATACTTTATTCAGGGCTTATTACTACTTTATTGGTGGATTCATAACTCTTTCTCACACTCTCTCACTTGTTTTAATTTTACAATTCAGGATGGTACTTACTTCTAGGCTTTATTGACATGTTTTACCTGTAGTTATTACAATCCTTTCCAACAGTCTCACTTCTGTCATGTTTCAATATTTCAACAGGGATATATTTCACACATGTGATTTGCTCATCTTCTGCAGCTGTACTTTTCAGCCTGCTGCAGGTTGTGTAC
This sequence comes from Protopterus annectens, assembly GCF_019279795.1. Classification (NCBI taxonomy): domain Eukaryota; kingdom Metazoa; phylum Chordata; order Ceratodontiformes; family Protopteridae; genus Protopterus; species Protopterus annectens. The sequence goes on along the minus strand of NC_056729.1, from coordinate 1,358,075,120 downwards.
TATTATATTACAGGTGGGGCATCTTTATTTCAGACTTTATTTCAGACATTTTCATTTTTCTGTTTGGATTACAGACTGCAACACACTTTTGTAATCAAGCAATACTTGCAAACACTCTTACACTATTACTTGCACATTTTATTACTTAGTGACTACACTGCACTCTTTTGCTAACTGTCATACTTTTATATTTATTTACAGTTACAGGGAGAGGATTACTGACCTGTCTGGTGGCGCAACCACACCAGCCTATCGCCATAGGCTCTGCGGTTCGCAGAACGGACACCTGCAGCTGTAATATAAATAAAGTAATATTGGAATACACATCTCCATAATATCAGCTAGGTTAATTTCTTACATACATAATTAAATGTAACTTACTCAGTAGTGGGGCGTTGGGCATTTGCCGGGCCTCCTGGATCCAAAGGTTCA
>NC_056729.1:1358057188-1358069688 GCF_019279795.1 Protopterus annectens | reverse complement strand
AGCTATGTAATGTTTGACTGAAAACGATTGGGTAGATTATAAGTGACATATAATGTTTATAACGGAGAGTGTGTCAGTATGGTCTGTGATGTAAAATGCTTGCAACTAGGATTGTGCTGTTGTGATTTGTTTTCATTTATATAAATGTATAATTGCTTATGTCGTAAGTGATGGTTCAATAAAGATGTTTCTTGTTTAAAACTAAGGGAACAGGAATTGAATAATTTATGTAATGTTGCTCAGGTTATATCATATATATAGCAATATATGTGAAGCATGTTTGTTAATTTTAACTTGTTAATACAGTCTGATTACTTTTATATAAATGTAAATATACCTATATCACAAGTGATAATTCAATAAATCTGTTTAAAAATGATGGGGATGGAGAAACAGAGAAATCAGGTGACCCACAAGAGTAAGCAAGCATGTGGGAATACAACAAGGAGTGCTGGGTGGAACAGAAGGACATAAAAGCAGAGGAATTTATAACTATGGGAATTTCAAGATGCTACTCTTGCATTTCACTCCTCCATGATGACAAATGTGTACTGCGTAGCCGCAGTCCTGCAAATCAGACCGCAAACAAGTTTGGAATCTGATATTTCTAATTATGCTTTCATTTGATAAATTTCCTAACTATCAAACTTGTACAAAATTACTTTTTTATAGATTAAATAAAATCTAACTACTAAATTGATATGAAATCAAAGTGCATACAAATTAAATAAGCTCCAACTACTAAACCAATATATAATTAAAATAAATACAAAACCTTTTTATAGCAAATGACATCAAATGATTTGTGACATTGAGTAACTTTTAAAGCTGTATAAAGCTAAAATACATTTTATATACAAAATCACCAAATAAGTTGTAACTACAAAACCAATTAACCAAGTACTAAACTAATATTAAAGTAAAACTCAACTTTTAATGAAAAAAATAGTTGTGCAGTTCCCTTACAGAAGAGCTACTACTTTCCCTCCACCTTCATCATGACTGCCTCCTTGTCTAGTAGCTGTGCCTGGAGGGAGTGTTCCGTGTTGTAAACTACAGTGCCCTTTTTGCTGTCTGAAGAATGGCTGGTGGGTATAACACTGAAAAAGAGTCATTGACCTCATTCAATTTGATTGCTATCAATGAGTTTGACTGTTCTGACATTTAATGAGTACCTCTGCTCTGTTTTAACTTTTTGGACAATACTGAATGCTCATTCTAGTTCGCTATTTGAATGTGACAAACAAAGGAATACTAATATGAGTCACTTAAAGACAAGCATTCCTTTCATTTCAGGACATTACAGGTCTATTGACCAGTATCTGAGTAAACATGCATCTGTTTCAGAGTCATGGCCGTAGTGCTGCAGTGGCCAATTGATGTCACTAACTTTGTAGATGGCAAATTCATCCTTAAGTTGTCTCTGCTCCTCCCATAACTTGCAAAACCTTAGAGGAGTGCAGTGTTCTGTACAACAGCATTTTCACTATTTAATTTCAAGGAAGGGTATAATAAACTGTCAATGTTTTACAGTATGGAGTCACCGGCAATTAAACTCCTTTTCATTTTTGAAAATATTGTAACATAAAATGCTTTCACTTTGTTATAGATGTGCTCAGAGTACCAACAATGTCATCACCATTTGCATCCAAATATTTCACAGCAGCATGTCCAACATGAATGTGCTGCAAATTATTGTCATACTCAAGTATAGAATTAATGATGACATTGATTATTGATGAATTATTGATGATTATGATGCGTAGAAATTCTTTAGTTGAAGGTGACTTCAATAACTTGTTTGCATACATCTGCAGGGGTGTTAGAATATCATTATAAGTTGACTGCTTCTGGTCTGCAATTGTACACTGAATTTAAGGAGCGCTCCAAAGCATACCTTAGGAAAACATCAGTTTTATCACGACTCTTTAGACTGTTTGTTATAAGGTCTACTGAACAATTAGAAGTATAACAAAAGTGTAGGCCAGAGTTCCTGCATTTTCTTTATGACTTTCAATAGATTAAGCTGAGTGGGAATATGACGGATAACTGTAAGTGGCTCATATTCGACAGATAATGCAAACTCTTAGCTGCATTAATTGAAAATATCTCATATTAAGTCTTCTGTAGGAGATTTCATTCCTTTCACACTTTATATGATGCACGTGGTCTGATACATGGCACAAGCAACTCATGCTGAAGAGATAAGGACTGAGCTTCTTTAATCATAAGTACATAATTCTGTTGATCTTCCATGACTGCTACATTGTCTGATGAATATGCAGCCATATTAGATGTTGGAATTCTGAATCTGAAGAGTTTCCAAAAGGCAGTTGTATACTGCTTCACCTGTCCCACTCACACAAACAGGCATGTTGAAAAAATGAGCATTTCCACATTTTGCTAAGTTAAAAAATCCAATGAGAATCACAAGAAGTTTATTATCCCCCATATCAATGCTTTACATAAAACACAATAATGCTGCTTCCAACAAACTTCTGCCACATCTTCCTGATATTCTGGACCCAAGATATCTTGTGCAGTGTATGTAGCCTTAATGGCTGTTCAGGTTATTATCTTCAACACTTCAAGACCAACACAGTTTTTTTTCATGTATTTCAGCACATGATCTCCAGTAGTAAAGGGTAGGTTGTGCATTATAGTTAGGAGGCTGGCATAATGGTTAAGGTGTTTACCTTACAGACACAAGGTACAAGGTTTGATTCTCATATGGGGTAATTGTCTAGGCTTAAAATGGCCCACAAGGGCAGTTAGCCTAGTACTAACCTATGAACTCATATTATGTAAGATAAATGTCACTGAAGCTTTTACCACTTTTAGAGTTGAACTTGACTGTCAGGCTTTGGTGGCAAATGTCACTGCTTCTCTCCTTCCGGATGCAGCATGCTCTACATTCATCTTATGCTTCTCTGTGTCCACATACCTCTGCAAATCATTGTGTCCACCATGGCCAGTATTAATGTTAGTCTTAAAGCGTTTACATAAGGAACCCTAGCTTAAGCTTGCATTTACTCAGCCAATCAAATGACATCTTCCAAGCTGTTTGGAATGAAGAGGGTCTTATTTTCTTGACATAACCTGTTCATACAAAAAAAAGTGGAAAAAAACAGAACATTGTCAAAGCATGAAGATAGCAATTATCATGCAAATTGTTTTACTAAAAATGATATATAACTAAGAACATCTTTTACCTTTTCATTTTTAGGTGGCATAAGTCCCTGTGTTTGTCCTTTACAATAGGCAAGGAATGCATTGTGGAATATAGGCAGCCATTTTGCCTTAACATGACCTGTTTGCGAAAAATAGAAAGCACTTAATCTCATCTATGTATGATGACAAAAATTCTGCTAAAAATCACAGTTTACTAGCAAAGAGATGCTACTGAGAACAGCTCTTAACTTTTTCCATCTTCAAGCACCAATGCTTGCCCTACAAAATGGGTCACAGGGATTACATCCTTTCTTACACTACCTGATCCTGGTGCTACAGGTACAGCAGGTGTGGCAGAAATACTTTGTGAACTCATTCTGAAGTGAAAAATCATGCAGCCACCAGTTAGCATAAAATAGACAAAAAGGTATGGCACTGCAGCTTGCTGTGGGGAGGGGTAATTCTATTCAAAAGTATAGCTTTTTGACATCTTTAGTTTTGAACCACATTCATTATATAGACAGGATCTAAGACAAACACAGCTACACGGGATCAAAGCAGAACAATAAAGTGTATATATATATATATATATATATATATATATAAATATACACACACACACGCACATATATATATATACACACACATATATATGCACACACAGGTTTTACAGCATCAAAGTTATTATGTTTATATTCACATTTTCGTAATTGAGAAAGGCAGCTGTGTGCTTAATAGGTATGCTGTGAAATGTCATGGTGAGATACAGAAACACACACAGCAAGAACAGCTGGCCTAGGCTTAGGGAAAGACAACTAACATGCATACAAGTTATGTACAACCTGGTCCACTTTCTTTAATGTGTAGAGTACTCATTAGAGAAAACTGTCTCAGTTTATATCTCATATGTACTTTGCAGAGTGCATACTGGTTTTACATTATACATGTACAGTCCTAAAATAACCTGTAAATATACATGATTTGTCTGTTAATTTCAGAGCACCATAAAATGATGTGGGCTGGGAGGAAGGTAACTCAGCTAAGTTGTCTTCCCAGTAAGCTTTGAAATTAGATAAACAAAAATACACCCACTTCTGAAACACAAAAAGCAGAATCAGATTTGTTAAAATATATCTGAAGGCTTTACACTGGCTGGCACAGTTACTAGAAAAACTGTTCAAACCAGAATTCTAGTATTCTGTTCTCTGACTGATCACCAAAGTGATGCCTTGAATGAGGACCCTGTAAACATCTTTAAAAACAACAGTAGCACTGCAATCCTTAGGAAATGTCTGAGCTTTCAATGTTTTCAAGAGAAGACACACATAACACTGTTCCTGAATAGTGTTACTGTAACACCAGTAAGACTCTATTAGAAAACATTTATGACATTTCAAATGTGCCTTTGTTGTCACAGTTGATTTTATTATATAATGATACATATATTATTCTAGATTTCACTTCTGTCTGAAAATAGAACATGTGTGTCCAGGCCAGCTATACCCAACAAAAACAAGAAATTAAGTTCATATTGTTTTGTGCCATTACAGGTTGTATGTGAAAACAGGGCTGTTCACATCCAGAAAGAGCTAGCGACTCAACCAAAACAGTAAACAAATAAGTACATAAACAAAAAATGTTAGCCAGGAATCTTCTTATGTTTGTATCAGAATTGTATATAGCCAAGTACAACATGCTTCCCCTGTCAGCACACAGATAATTTGTGAGTGTTTCTGCCATTTCACACTGAGCTAATCGGAGGAAGGGCACTGAGCAAACTGCTTTGGGATATATAACATTAAGTATCCTGTTTTTTGCTTATTGTTACGAGTTATTTATAGCACTTTTATTGTCTGCTGCATTCTTTTCTAGCTAGTTTCAGTGTGTGTGAGGTATTAACTGGAAATTTTCTACATTTGTTAAGCATCTGTGTGGGTTTGTTCTGATTTTTGTTTTCCACCCTCCCTCCCTATTGGTATCCTGTTCTTATACTTGGTGGCTTTGCAGTTGCCCACCCCTACTGTAAATTTGATCTGGGACACTCCTCCCAGTCTAGTGTCATTACCTCATTCTACCCAATACATGGAGAACATTTGAGAAGGCCAACACACTTTGTTTCTTAACCGTGAATTATCTTCTGCTCCTCCTTTCTCCCTTTCCAATTTATAAAAAAAAAAATTCTAAGCTTGTTTCCTGCCTTTCCTGTAAGTAGTCTAGTTCAGATACAGATTTGCTGTATCCAGGACTGTTTGTAAGTTTCTGAGCCCCCAAGCCTTTCTGTGTTGGAGGGAAGCCTTCTAGTTTATCAGTGGAAGTGGTAAGCACTAGGTAGCTTATCTAAAAAAAAAAAAAACTATTCCCGGCGCCATAAAGTCTGCTCTTCAAATTTTACCTTAGAACTTAGCCAGTTTTTACTTTTAGCAATCAAATCTGTTTCTTTGAGCTCAGCACTTGTTCAGAACTCGTTGTAAGCACTAAATAAGCTACAAATTACTACAGCACTCAACTTTCCTCACTTGTCTAGAGGAAAACAGTTCTTAGTACTTAATAAATAAACACCTATCCAGGCATGTCTAAGGGTCAGCTCCCGGTGTTTTCTCCTGTCTACCTGATGAATCTGGGCATCTTGGGGCAATGCAGCAATTGCCTCATGTACACAGACAACCCTCTCAGCCTACCACCCAACACTACAACCTGTGAGAGATGCACTTATATAGCCAAAATGGAAGCAAAGCTCTCTTCACCCAAGACTGGACTAGACAGTCAAGAGAAGGTAAACACTTGCACCACACCACACTCATCACATAGTCCCTCAAAACCTACACCACCAAAACACACACATAGCAACACAAAACACACACCTGCATTCACGGAGGCTCTCAATAAAAATCTGCCCAAGCAACACGGACCTTCAAAGCAGAAATGCAAGCAACCTCCACCCCCCAATACAACCCAAATGACACATAGCCCACAAACTCAGTGTGCCACTCAACCACAGCCCATAAGGCACAACAACGTACCCAACACTCTAGTCATGGGTGACTCTATAGTCAGGCACACTGATGTTCCACTCATCAGGCTAAACAAGGAGAAAGTTTCTGTCAGCTGCCTGTCAGGTGCCAGGATCTGCCACATAATGCACACACTCAGGTCACTCCACAATAATTACAAATATGATTCTGTCATTGTCCATGCTGGTGTGAATTACCTGAGACGTACCTCCCTGGACTACATGAAAAGAGACATGGAGGAGCTGTCCAATCTTGTAGCCCAGGCAGGTATGACCTTAATCCTGAGTAGCATCCTGCCATCACCCAGAATGATACCACAGTACAAGGACAAAATAATTGACTTCAACAATTGGCTGAGCTTCTGGTGTCATTCTAAGGGGATCCAGTATCTCTCTGCCTGGGATGACATGATCGACAGACCAAGAAGCTTTGCCAGAGATGGCCTGCACCTATCACCCTTGGGATTCTGGATACTGGCTAAGGCTCTTGCCACCCCTATAGTGCCTTTTTTAGGCAAGGTTCAAATGACAAATTCACCACCAAAACAGGTACAAGCAAGCAAAATCTGAGGGTAATGCTACTCAATGCTAGAAGTCTAAACCTCAAAATGCATTCACTCGAGGCAGTCCTTAAAATGGAGAACATCGACTTCTGTGCAGTGACAGAGACCTAGTTCAAGGCTCCAGAGAGCACCCCTGCAATACCAGGCTATAATTCATACCACATCTTTCAGCACCTAACCTGGACTTAAACACTAAAGGTGGAGGCATGTCCATATTCATTAAGGATATCCACACCTCCAGGCTAGTTGCTCAGCATAATGCATTCGAGATTATCCAAGTGCAACTAACTCTGGGCAAGACCGCAATCCAAATTGTAGATTGCTACATATCCCCCACCATGCCCCAGGATTTCCACTCCTCATTTCTTGATACACTGGAAATATTAGGGTACAACCTAACACCCTAATAATGGGTGATTTCAACTACCCCACCATTAACTTGGAAAACTATTCATGTACCAACTCTTTTGCTCAACGTTTTCTGGAATTCATAAATTCCAATGCCTTGGATCAACTTATCCACACACTCACCAGGGGCAGCAATATCCTAGACCTGGTCATTACCAACATGAGCAACCGATGTTCCACACCAGAGGTTAGTTCCTTGTTGGCCAGATCCGACCACAAGCTAATTACCCTAGACATCCACATCCCACCCCCACCCCCCATTAGGGAAACCACCGTAAAATATTTCTTCAAAGCCAACTTCACGCTTCTTAAGACAGAAGTGGCAAACTTCAAGACACCAATGCAGACGGACAATAGAGGTACGACTGCTGAATCCTACACGAATACACTTTATAAGCACTTACACGAGTGCATGGATTGTGCAATGCCTAACAGAACCAAGATGCTATCCTCCAAAAAAAGGAAGTCAATCTGGTGGTCCCCTGCCATAAACAAAGTCAACAACAGCAGAAAGAAACTGTTGCAAAAAAGAGTAAAATCCCATGATTGGAGGAACTTCCTGGTCAGCCTCAGTAAGAAGCTGAGATCCCTCATAAAATCCTCCAAAGCTAGTTATGAAAACAAAATTGCCACTGATTATAAAGACAACCACAAAGCATTCTATAACTATGTCAAGAATCTCAATGGCAACACTCAGATCTGCTCTGAGTTACAGCACAATGGCATTAAATATACAGAACCAACTGATATTGCAAACATCCTGGCAGATAGGTTCAGTGCTACCTTTACCCCCCTCTCACCCCCTAAAGGACCCATCTCTATACCCAAAGAATGCAAACTTCCTGTAATCACGGCTGCACAGGTAAAAATCACACTCTCCAAAGCCAAGAACACAGCATCCATGGGACCTGACAACATCCCAGGCTGCATTCTACACGAACTACAAACAAACTGGCACCCCACATAAGTACCATGTTCAATAATAGCCTTACCTCAGGCTTTGTGCCCACTGAATAGCACACAGCAACGGTCATCCCACTCCATAAAGGGGGAGCCACCATGGACCACGGGAACTACCACCCCATTAGCCTGACAAGCCTGGTCTGCAAGGCTATGGAACGTATCATCATGGAACTTATAAACAATGACATCCAAACTCTGGACCCCACCCAGTGTGGGCTTGTAAAAGGCAGATCATGTCTCCTAAACCTGATAGACTTCTTTGAAGCAGTCACCAAAGCCGTAGATGAGTGTAAGGTGGTTCACGCAGACTATGTAGATCTCGGCAAGGCTTTTGACCCCACCCCCCACTCTGGAATTATAGATAAACTCACTAAACTAGGTATAAATCCCTATATCACAAGATGGGTTGCCAACTGACTCACTGACAGAACCCACACTGTGAAAGTAGCAGACTCCAAATCTGACTTCAGAGCAGTGACAGGTGAAGTACCACAGGGTTCAGTCCTGGATCCTCTCCTGTTTGGTATCTACTTCTCTGAAGTACAGGCTAACAAAGAAGGTCTTTGACTAATGAAGTTCACAGATGAATGCAAACTAGAAGCCATAGTCGAGTCCCCAAATGATGTGGATATCCTACAGAAGGGCCTCACTTAGACAGATACCTGGTGTCAGAGCCATGCCCTCAAGCTCAATGCCAAAAAGTGCAATGTCATCCCCTTTGGTAAAAACTCAGTACCCATGAACTACCACATTTGCAGTAGTCTACTTAACACCGGAAGTGTGATAAGAGACCTTGGGATACAGGTGGACAGTAGTCTCTCCTTTGATAATCACATTGCCACAGTAGTAAGGAAATCCTTCTACATGGCACACCTCATCACAAAAGGTTTATCATCCAGGAAAAAAGAGGTCATTGTTCCCCTCTACTCGTCACTCATTAGACCCATTATAGAATACAGTGCCCCTTTTGGTATGTACCTCACAAGACATCTACAACAACTGGAAAGGCCAGAGAAATACCTCACAAAGAGGATTACCGGCCACAAACAGATGTCCTATGCAAACTGTCTCAAAAAACTGCAGCTTTACTCCATCACATATTGCCTACTCAGAGGCAATCTCTGCCTAACATACAAAGCTATATCAAACCCAGAGCTGTTGGCATGCTCCACTTAAAGAAATCCCAATCCCTCTGAGCTATACAGTCTGTGGACCTAAACCTTGTCACAACAATAAACAGAACATGCTGGCGGGATAGATTCCTGCCCCAGAGACTTCTCATACTCTGGAACAAATTACCTATCTATATCAAACAAAGCTCCTCATTAGCACTCTTCAAGAAAAATCTTGATAATTGGATGGGAGATAGGAAATTCACCCTGGGGATCACTTCTGTGGTTCTGCTCGACAGGGGCACAGGAAAATAATTTTCTTGGGTGGCGAAAGCCAGGGTACCTTTTTGGCTAGGCTTATATAGGCCCTAGGGCCAATAGCCTAGTACCTACCTATGAACATCCCTGCAACTCCTTTCATCTCTTCCTGTATCCTGTTAGAATCCTCTGTTGTTTACATCAGATGTCCTGCATGACTTCAAAATCAGCACATATAACAGATATCTCCAACAGAAAATAAAACTATAAAGAGTTAGCTAACAATGTCACTTTGTGTTAACAACTGTACATATCCCTCCCCCCAATGCAGTTTCCTAAAGCAAAAGCATCTGCAACCTCAGCAAGAAAAGAGCACATTTTCATTAAAATTATGCATTACTAAGTTTTATTTTCTACATAGTGGAAGTGAGAAAGACAGTGTACGAAACACAAAACATACACAGGAATTAATAAGAGTACAACAGTGTAAGAAACACAAAACATACATTGGAATTAATGAGTACAACAGTGTACGAAACACAAAACATACACAGGAATTAACAGAAGTACAACAGTATACTATTGATGCAGGTGAAGAATGTAGCAACATAAATGTTTTACTGTGCAATTCTGCAAATGAGCTACATAAAAAGCATTTTAATGAACTGTTCATTTTTAACCACTGAAATCAGACTGGTTGAAGTGAGAAATAACATCTTCCTTCAATTTTCAGAGGAATGGAGCTGAAAACTTTCAATTCAATTGACCCCTGGATCTGCTCGAGTCTTTTTACAACCCTGGGTCCCCCCTTCCTTTCACTCCTCCAGATACCATACAGAAGTATCACACTCAATTGAAGCACTACATTGGACTGATTACAGCCTGTCATCTCCTGGATTGCTTTGAAGAGGTCAAAATCCAAAACAATACACGCAGACAGCATAGCTCTCAACCTTTTGTCACCGCCTTTGGAACAGCTCAAAACCTTAAAAAAAGCCCCAACCTTCACCTCACCTCTTCAAAGTTAATAATCTTGTTAGCAATGATCTTGAAAAAAATGTAAATAATGTGCTGAATATGACAAATAAACAAATACATAACCATTATGCACATGGTAAAGTATTTTATAATTTTCTTACGGTTCTGCCAGTTGGTTTGTTGAAACTATTAAACTGGATAAGCACAGCAGTTTAAAGATCATATTGAGGAAATGAAGAATGAATAACATGCATATTGTTTACTTTAATGTGTATTTAACAATTTTCCTGAATTCAGTTTTTGTTTATTTATATATTGAAAAAAATACATAATATTACTAATTACCTCTACATTGCTACTAATGACAACTATCATTCAGTGTACTGATAATGCTACAATGAACCACAGCCAATTCCCTTTCACAACTTCAGGGAAAGACCCAAAAAACTTTTCCTTCAACAGAAACCTGGCTTAATAATTCTCGCTTCCTGCTGAATGCTAAGGAAACCAACCAAGTTATTTGCTTTTCTAACCAACACCTGAATCCTACCCAAAAACTTCTCCATCACATCAGCAAACAACACTCCTAACAAATCTGCATCTCACACAATGCTACTTGGAGAGTCATTATAGATAACCACCTAAAGTTAAATATTCAAATACAGCAAGCATTCATAAAAAGCTACCAGAAAAATTGACTCCTGTTATCATAGCAAACACATTTTAACTAGCACTGGCATAAAAATACAATACTGTCTGTATATCTTTTACCTTCACTACTATATGCTGCAAACTTCAGCAATCTCTACTAACAAAAATTGAACAATGCTATAACATAGTTAAATTCACCACTAACCAATCTGCTAAATCCAGTGCCTAACCTTAAAAGAGAGGCTAGCTAGAACTTCTACGCTTTCAGTCTCACCAAGTTATCAACTGTTTGAAATAAAATCTATAAACCTCAAAACTGTCCTGCACTCCAAGACTTAGTGGAACCTTATACCCCTGCATGATTACTATGCTCCATGAACAAGTCCCTAAAGCCCACAACTCTACTGGTCTGTCTTTGCACTAAAATTATATCTACAAAATCTTGCATTCTATCCCTAAAATCATTACACAACAAACCAAGCTATCCAAATTCAAAGACTTGCTAAAATAACACTTTAAAAACACTTTGGTCAACTCTTGCATCTCCCCGGGCTAGACTACCTTGATCTTTAGATACCTACATTACCCCATAAACCTCAACAAAGCAAATTCTCACTGTAAATGTACTTATTGTTTTCTCTCTATTTGCCTTTCTGCCATTTCCACTGTCTCTACTTACCCCCTGAAAAGTTTGTCTCCAGCAAAATTCCAACTCATACTCACTAGCTTCTATCCCCAGGATTCACGAAGCCTCCGTGTAAGAGTTATAACTCTTACACGGAGGCTGCAGTTAAACGGAGTGATGTCAGCATGCTTTGCATATTCATGAGAGCATGCTGAATCACACCTAAGTCTAACACGGTCCGTGTAAGACAGTAAGGGGCGTGGTCCGTGAGGCCGAGCCCTGCAAGCGGACACGCCCCCAGAAGTGTAAAAGTGCCCAAAGTAAACACCCACAACAGAGTCCACGGAAATGTGAATAAACACAACACAACACATGCCCCTACAGACTATAAACATAAAAGATATATAAATGAACATGTTATATATTTTTAATTATAAAGATGTTTAACCGTGAGTGCGCCGTTTGCATGCGTGCCAGTAACAGCTACGGTTAGCAGTCAGTGGGAAATCATATAAGAACTAAATATGCAAAATAAGCCAGGAAGCAATAGCGTAGCGGTAGAGATGTTGGCTGAAGAGCAGGCATTCATGGTTCGAGCCCCACAACACCAATTTTTTTTTTTGTAAAATAAGCAGGAAACAAGTCCCTGACAAATATGTACACATAAAACCACAATTCATGTAAAATGTAATGAAATAGCCCATTTATACTGAAGACATGTGAGGTAACAAAAGAAGAAAAAATGCCAGATGTGCTCATAG
>NC_056729.1:1358014350-1358056688 GCF_019279795.1 Protopterus annectens | reverse complement strand
GGTAAACCCCCCAAAGTTTTTCAACAATAATACCCCACTTGGGCATTCTAGAGAAGCTCACCAGCTTAAATATAAGCCCCTATGTCACTAGATGGATTGCACAGTGGCTCAAGGACAGAACCCACATGGTTAGCATTGCTGGAGCCATGCCAGACCCCACACCAGTTACGAGTTGTGTCCCACAAGGCTCAGTCCTGGGACTGCTCTTGTTTGGTATATATTTATTGGAGGTACAGGCCAACACAGACGGACTGTGGCTGTCCAAATATGCAGATGACTGCAAACTGGCCACCATAATCGACTCTCCAGCTGACACAAGCATCTTCCAAAGGGGCATCATAGCAACAGACAACTTGTGCCAGAGCCATGGCCTTCCGCTGAACAGTGTTTAGAAAGGGGAATGTGCAGCCTGTAGTCTGTTCACCTAGTTGCCAAAAGGGACATTGTCCTCACACACACTAACCCCCCTCAGCCAAAAACACACACTTGCCAATTGCAGGATTCAAGCCCCTACCTAACTATGTTATGACACTTGAGACGGATGCATTAGCAGAGCGCACTATTTGCATTACTGGGAGTTTTCCCTTCTCCTGCTTTACTTATAGAGTGCTGACATCATCAGTGTTTAGAAAGGGGAATGAGCATCCTGTAGTCTGTTCACCTAGTTGCCAAAAGGGACATTTCCCTCACACACACTTACCCCCTCAGACAGACACACACACTTGCCATTCGCAGGATTCAAACCCCTACCTAACTATGTTATGACATTTGAGACGGACGCATTAGCAGAGAGCGCTATTTGCATTACTGGGAGTTTTCCCTTCTCCTGCTATACTTATAGAGTGCTGACATCATCAGTGTTTAGAAAGGGGAATGAGCATCCTGTAGTCTGTTCACCTAGTTGCCAAAAGGGACATTTCCCTCACACACTCTAACCCCCCTCAGACAGACACACACACTTGCCATTCGCAGGATTCAAACCCCTACCTAACTATGTTATGACACTTGAGACGGATGCATTAGCAGAGCGCGCTATTTGCATTACTGGGAGTTTTCCCTTCTCCTGCTATACTTATAGAGTGCTGACATCATCAGTGTTTAGAAAGGGGAATGAGCATCCTGTAGTCTGTTCACCTAGTTGCCAAAGGGACATTTCCATCACAAACACTAACCCCTCAGATAAACACACACACTTGCCATTCGCAGGATTCAAACCCCTACCTAACTATGTTATGACACTTGAGACGGACGCATTAGCAGAGCGCACTATTTGCATTACTGGGAGGTTTCTTTTCTCCTGCTGTACTTCTAGGGTGCTGACATCATCGGTGTTTAGAAAGGGAATGTGCATCCTGTAGTCTGTTCACCTAGTTGCCAAAAGGGACATTTCCCTCACACACACTAACCCCCCTCAGACAAACACACACACTTGCCATTCGCAGGATTCAAACCCCTACCTAACTATGTTATGACACTTGAGATGGACACATTAGCAGAGCACGCTATTTGCATTACTGGGAGGTTTCTTTTCTCCTGCTGTACTTATAGGGTGCTGACATCATCGGTGTTTAGAAAGGGAATGTGCATCCTGTAGTCTGTTCACCTAGTTGTCAAAAGGGACATTTCCCTCACACACACTAACCCCCCTCAGACAGACACACTTGCCATTCGCAGGATTCAAACCCCTACCTAACTATGTTATGACACTTGAGACGGACGCATTAGCAGAGCGCGCTATTCGCATTACTGGGAGGTTTCTTTTCTCCTACTGTACTTATAGGGTGCTGACATCATCGGTGTTTAGAAAGGGAATGTGCATCCTGTAGTGTGTTTTCCTAGTTGCCAAAAGGGACATTTCTCTCCCACAGACTTACACACACACACACTGAGCATTTGCAGGATTTGAAACCCCTACCTAACTATGTTATGACACTTGAGACGGACACATTAGCAGAGCGCGCTATTCGCATTACTGGGAAGTTTCTTTTCTCCTGCTGTACTTATAGGGTGCTGACATCATCTGTGTTTAGAAAGGGGAATGTGCATCCTGTGGGGAGGCAGACACCAAGCACACTCTGGCTAAGCTGTCATTCCCTAGGGCAAACAGCCTAGTGTTGACCTTTATACCCATATGTTTAATTGTCAAATGCACATTATTTTTTTGCTGATAGACTGTTTGCACATCTTTATTGCCATAGCATTCCCTGTTTGTATGAACAACTTGTGCATCTGTGGAAGATGTTTGCATATGGGAGGGATCCACTATATCACGTATGTCTCTGTAGTCATTTAACTGTGTGCACTGGGCAGACTGCTGTAATGTAGTTGGTTCCTGGAATAACACATAAAAATACCAGATATGTGTGTCCAACTGCTAAACCGAGATTTGGCCTAAGTGTGTGAGCATGCCAAGTTCAGCCTTCCCATGGCATGTTGTCTGACATATGTCTCATTTATCAAAGCGTGTGAGCATGCCCAGTGTGAGCATTCCATATGTTGGACTCTGCAGCCCACCACATTTGTGGATGAGTGTGAACTTCAACAGATATCACCCGTTTATGGTTGTGTGTTGTGTGTCATGTTGTGTAGTTACTGTACAACTGCTTTGTGTGTGAACACAACAGGATTATACTGTGCCTGCAGTGTTTGCATGGGATACTTTGCATACAGTTGTCAACATCCTTTCACACTGACCTAACACTGTAGTACTGTATAGTGTACTGGTAGTACTTTGACTGTGGTGGACAGTATCCTGGGCTTTACTGCTATCACTGCTTTACATTTCGATAGTGGGCACAACAGCCTGGTTAGGGGCCAGTTGTGTACATCTGACCATGTTGCATTCTGTTCAGATATGAACTACTTAAACCAGGCTTGTCCAACATTGGTAGTGTATTCCACAACATAGGTGTACATTTGCAAACACTAGCGATGTGCCCTAGTCCATGTCTAATGCTAGTTGGAGAGTGTGTTTGTCCTTTAACACACATTGTAAGTGGAGTTTGCCATGACATATGTCATGGTTAGTATACTGTGCCTCTGTCTACCTGTGACATGACAGTGATACCCAAGATAAATCTACCATCTCCCATCCACTCATCAGGATTCCTATTGAGGAAGAGTGATAAGTGACTCTATGGGTAGCCTGTACTGGGGGTTCACTCGTGGGTGGGGGTGGCTTCTGTGTTATGGATCACGCAGTACAGCTTGTCCTATGTAAGTCAGTGCTGGGGTTCAGGTCTCTCATGTGCATAGCTCACTGCCATTCAGATTGTACAAGGTGCAGCATGTTTATTGATGCCAGCAACACAGGCAACACATGGCATCTGTGCAAGCTCTTTGATACTCCTGATGAGGTACTGTTGGGGACTTTACGGTTGATGGAGGTGTCTGCTGAGGTACATCCCACAGGGGCTATTGTAGTCAATTGTACCGCTGATGAAGGATGACTGCAGAGCCACAATGACCTCCCCTTATCTAGATCTGACAGCCTTCATGATTAGGTGGGTATATGGTATGTTTCTGTAAACACTACAGCACATGTTTGTCCAATGCAGGATATCTATCACCTTGTGTCCCCAGGTCTCTCATTACATGTTAACTACATAATGGGTTAACACCTATGTGGTAATTGGTGGGCACTTACTGTATATCCACGAGGGTTGACTATACACGTTTCTGCAATTAGCTTGCTGACATGGCTATGGCACCAGTTGTCTGTTTCTATGTGGCCCTTTTGTGGGATGCTTGTGTCAGCTGGTGGATCATATGTGGTGAGCAGTTTGTAGTCCTCTGCAAACATGTTCGGACACAGTCCTTCCATGTTTGCCTGTACCTATGGGACATATATACCAGACGAGGGAGATCCCAGGACAAAGCCTTGTGGGATGCCAGTTATATCTGGTTTGTAGTCTGACATGGCTGCAGCATGTCTGACCATGTCTGTTCTGTCCTTGGTCTAGTTTGCAACCCCTCTACTGACATGTGGGTTTATATTTAAGCTGGTGAGCCTATCTATAATGAACACGTAGGGTATTGTATAGAAGCCTTTGCAAGGTCCAGCTACACTGTGTGGACCACATTGCCCTCATCAATGACCTTAATGACTGTTTCAATTGAGTCAAACATGTTTAGGGGCAGGATCTGCACTTGAGAAAGCCACACTGGGTTGGGTCCGGTGTCAGTAGGTCCCCAATATCTTTATGTCTGTGGTACGTGCTGATCCTTTCCATAGCTGTGCAAACCGAGCTTCTCAGGATTCTGGGGTAGTAGTTTTCAGTATCCATTCAGGCAACACCTTTGTTGAGAAGGACCACTGTTGTTGTACACTGCTCTTTGGGTACATATTCTGTGGTAAGGCTGACATTGAGCAGTAGTGTGGTTTGGCATTCCATTCATCTTGGAGTCCATGTTGCACTAAGCCCAGGACACCATCTCATACCATTGCTGCTGTGTGTTTTGCTTTGTAGATGTTGGCTGTTACCTCAGCATCTGCAATGTCAGGGGGCCAGCAGTCTGCTGGGATAGATATTCTGCATTCGGTGGTTTGCACTGCACCTGTCAGGATGTATGCTGGCAATATGTGTGTGTGTTTGTGATATTTGTGTGATTCAGGGCATATCTGTGAATTCCCAACATGGTTCCTACCATCAGTTGTGAAAGCCTTGGGATTATCCTTAGTGTCCTGTACAATTTGTATCTTCATAGGTTCATAGGTTCATACTAGGTTATCCACCCTAGGGCATTTGTTAGCCTAGCCAGAGTGTGTGTGGCTTTTGCCACCCCTTGCTATGTGAATATTATGGCCATTTATGATTTGCTTTGCTGTGCCTCTGTCTGGACATGACACAGTGAAGACCCCCAGTGTAACTCTACAATCATCCATCCACTTGGCAAGATTCCTGTTGAAGAGTGTCAGTGAGGGGCTCTGCCTAACATGGAGTGGGATTCTGGTCCAGGGTGTGGGAGCCTCTGGATTATGTATCTGTCCCACCAGCACATCCTATTTCATTATTTGTTGAGGTTGACATCTCTCACTCTCACAGCTCCGATGGATTTGAGTTTTCTGGGGTGGAGCATGTCCATTACTCCTGTGTTGGGCATGGCCTCCTACAACAGGCATGCAATGCCTCTGTGTAGGCAGTATGTGACTGCATTCAGCTGGGGTGTCTACAGCCAGGCAGCATATGACATATATTTGAGACCCTTTATCCTCTTGGTGAGGTACCTTTGAGGTCTTTCTAACTGCTGCAGGTGTCAGGTAAGGTACATCCCATATGAGGCATTGTACTAGATTATGGGTGTGATTAGAGAAAAGTATAGGGGCACAATGACCTCAGTTGACGTAGATGTGAATCCTTTCCTGATACGGTGTCAAATGTAGACAGTCTTCCTAGCCACATTGGCAATGTGGGTGTCACATAACAGGTTACTGTCCACTTGTGTCCCTAGGTCCCTGGTTACTCCTTCCATACATAATGGTTTACCACCTATGTGGTAATTTGTGGTACCTTGTTTGGTATTTGGTGGGACATTCATACTGTCCAGTGTCTTCAGGACGGCTGGGTGGGGTTACTGTGTGTGAGAGTGCGGTCTGTAGCATGCTACAGACTGTACAGCAGTCTTGCCTACAGTTAGTTGCACATGGGTGGACTCCAATGCCTTGTGCATTGTCAGTTACCTGGGCGTATGGGTGTCTGTGCTGACTATGGATACTCACCCTCCTTTTATGTTTTGTTCCAGGTTTTGGGGCCATGACACATGATCGTGGTATAACCTGGTAGTGCTGGTGTGCTGTCAGGAGGCTTGCAGCAGGTTTCTGTCACTGCACAGACATCGATGTTCTCCATACTGAGGATGGCCTCGGGAGCATGCATATTGGGGTGTACACATCTGGCATTCGTCAGCATTTCCCTTATGTTTCTTCCCACTTATGTTTTCTAGGGTGGTGGGTCAGTCTTTTCAGCCTTGCCTACAAAAGGCTCTATGGAGGTGGCAAAGGCCTTATCCAATATTCAGACGCCCAGGGGTAACAGGTGCAGGCCATCCCATGAACAGCTGCGTGGCTTGTCAAGCATGACATCCCAAGCAGACAGACATTGGATCCCCTTGGAATGACACCAGTAAGTGTGCCACTTGCTATGACTGATCATTCCGTGTTTGTACTGTGGCATTATTCTTGGTAAGGGTAGGATGCTGCAAACGGTGAGTGTCATACCGGCCTGGACTACATAATCAGATAGCTCATCTATGTCTCTTTTCATATAGTCTAGGGCGGTACATCTCAGGTCATTCACACCAGCATGGACTATGACTGCATCATATTTCTACTTGCTTTGGAGTGACCTGCATACTTCTGTTATGTGGCATATTGTGGCAGCCTACAGGCAGCTTACTGTACCCTTTCCCTTGTTCAGTCTGGTGTGCGGGACAGCAGTGTGTCTGACTATGGAGTCACCTATTACAACTGTATCAGGCATGCTGTTTCTCCTTCTGGCCTGTGACTGGCACACCAGCTTTGTGTACTATGTGTTGCATGTGCTATGTTTGGAGGTTGTTTGATTGGATGTCTGCTTTAGAGGCCTCTGTTGGTGTGCTGTGTTTGTAATTTGTGCCTCCGGGAATGTTTTTCTGTGTTTATGTGTTTGGTTTGCAGTTGTGATAGGTCTATGTGGGACTGTGTTTGTGGTGTGTGTGGTTACCTTCTCCTCCTGACTTGTTTTGGGAGTACTGAGTTGAGGGAGCTCAGCCTCCAGTTTGGATAGATGGTTGCATCTCTCACATATATTTGTATTTCTTGGGTGGAGTTGGGGTTGTCTGTGTACTTGGGGCAGGTGTAACATTGCCTCAGGATTCACAGATTCCACTTGTTGTGGCTGGCCTTAGTGGATTGTATGTGTGGACAGATTTTATTGCCATACTACTGATCAGTGATTACTTCATTGTTTATGTTTGCTCTATCATGTAGTAGCTTCCTCATTCTCTTGCATGGTTTGGTTATGGCTGGTGTCCACCATGCCAGATTTCTCCGTGTATGGCATTGTGTCTTGTTTTAATTTAGGACTGCATAATCCAAGCATTCCTGGCAGTGTTCATGGAATGGCTGTATTACAGGTTCTGAGGTGTGGCCCATATTTTACACCTGCACGGGACCTTTAATGGATTCCACATCAGTTTGGAGGAGTGCAAATATTGCTTAACACATGTTTTCCACTGTGGTTTTCTGGCCAGGGACTGTGGTCAGGATTTGTATATCCAGTGTGATTACTCTATGGTCTGGTTTTACCAGTGAGCAATACACTTCTCATCTTGCCATCCAGTACCCATGTTGCTGATTATCACATCCAGTATGCTTACCCCTCTTGTGGGAGTGGTACGTTGTTCCTGGGCCTTTTGGTTTAGGGATTCTATGAACTTTTGTCCTACACTGTTGGAGCTAGTATAATGCTCCCAGTCTATGTCTGGGTATTTGCAGTCACCCAATATAATGTGGTTTGGAGGACTTGATATATTCATGTATTCCAGCATAGGCGGATGCAGTTCCTGGTGTTGGGACAGTAGTCTGTAGCGGGCTATAAACTGGGGGCAGTTTTAGCCACTGTTACTTGAGCATGGCTAGTCGATGCTGCTTTTGTTGTGGTACCGACATGGGGTGTGGTTATCCTTGACAATTCTTGCTAGTCACCCTCCTTTTGTAGCTTGTTCCAAGTTTTGAGGCTGTACAGCACAGTATGAGGTGTAACCTGGTAGTGTTAGGGTGCTGTTGTGAGCCTTGCCTCAGTTTTCTGTTACAGCAGATATCAACATTCTCCATACTGGGTGAGTTTAGACTGCATGCATCTTGCTGTTTCAACTTATCCCTTATCTTATTCTTATCCCTTCTGATACCTATGGAGATAGGTTTGTGTTTTGAGCCTTACCTATTCAGGGCACACTGTGGGTGACAACAGCCTTTGCCAGTATCCATACGGCCTGCACTGATATGTGCACGCCAGTCCTAGCAGGTGGTGCATCATGTCATGCTCAGCATGTCATCCCAGACTGGCACACATTGGATCCCCTTTGACTAACTGCGATACTTCAGTCAATTGTTGCACTTGATCATCTCATTGTCATGTTGTGGCATGATGCTTGGTGAGGGTAGGATGTTAGTCAGGGTCCTCAGGTGTGCATATAGTACATGGTGTTACATTACTTAACACATAGCATTCATGCCTCAGGTGGTGCTGCAGGGCTGTCTCTGTCGGATGCATATTACACTTCCCTGTACATGTTTGAGAGCAGGTTGTGTCATGTTAGGCATCCCTATTACTATATGAGTGAGTCAGAGAGGGGTATCATTCCCAGGGTTCCTACTGAGCCAGTGTATGTGCTATGCATTGCCTCTTTGCCAAGGCCAGGGCATACTGGGCACGCCTCCTTCTGCCTACTGGGGCAGGCTCAGGTTGTTCCTCCTCCGAGTCACGCTCTGCCTGTGATGGCCTTGGCAACGGTGGGGGGCTGTTTGGCCCGGCCCTATGCTGGTCCTGCTGCAGCTGTTTTCGCAAGGTCATATTATGTAGCATAGCACATACCATGACAATTTGGGTACATGTAGTTGGTGTGTACTGCAAGGCTCCACCAGATGTGTCCAGACACCGGAACCGTGACTTGAGCAGCCCAAACACACGCTCTATTACATTACATGTTTGTGAGTGTGCCTCATTATGGCATTCCTGTTCAGGTGTGTGTGCGTTTCTGATGGGTGTCATCAGCCACGGCTCCAGTGCATAACCTGCATCCCCCACTAGGTGTCCGTGCGGGATGTCCCCATTGGCAAATGTCTGGTACAGCTGCGTCAAATGCCAGATGTGGGAATTGTGGTAGCTCCCAGGACAGCCAGCACACACATTCATTATTATGCCCTGGGCATCACACATGACCTGGCAGTTGATGGAGGAAGCCCTTGCGGTTGATGTATGCCCTACCCGCTCACCAGCTGGTGCTTTGATGCGTATGCGTGCAGTCTATTGCACCCAGTACCTCAGGGTATTCCGCTATTTGCTGGAAGAGACGCATATTGCTGGCCAATACCTCAAGGGCATTGGGGAAATATACATGATCACCGACATGTGCTGACATGGCATCCAGGAACTGGTGCAGTACCCTGGAAGCTGATGCCTGTGATATCCCCATCATATCACCAGTTGGTCTCTGGAAGGTACCTGTTGCTAGTATTCTTAGGCCAACACATACCTTGGTTTCCACTGGGATGGGTTCCCCTCTGTTGGTTCTGTGTGTGAGGCGTGGCCTGCACAGCTCCACTATTTGCTGCAGGAGGTCTCTGTCCACTCTATAGCGCTCTACTATCTCCAGCTCATGTAACCCGTGGTAGGTGACCCTGGGTCTGTACACTCTTCTCCGTCTCCTCACTGTGGGTTGTCTGGCACCATCTGCATTGTCACCACCCTCAGCAAGTCGCCTATGTCTCATTATGACAGCTATGGCAGCCCCTAACATTTCTGCTCTGAGCTCAGCTTTTTCAGTTTTCACTTCTGATAACTTAACTCATGTCTTGCATTGTCTCTTGAGAGAAACATTCTGCACTCTCTGTTTGCAGAGTTTTAAATGCTGGGCTGGGCTACTATTCTGCCTGTGTAATTGCCTGCATCTAATTGTTTTCACCTGCTAGCTCCAGAAGTATTCCCTGCTAACTTCCTACTACATCTGTTGCTTCCTTTTTCCTTTCTGTTTCCTCAGGGAGGAGCCGTGTGCAAACCAGCAGAAACACGCTCACAGTGGCTTACACGCGCGCACACATACTTACACAGTTCAGAATCTGCTTATTCGGTTTTAAACACGTGCACACCCGCGCAAACGGTGTTAAACATCTCCCAACACGCTCCCACATGCTCAGTCTGCCTTACATGCGCGCACACTGCCTTACACGCGCGCACACTGCCTTACTCGCGCTTCGTGGCGCGCACACGTGCGCATACACATCCAGCAAGAAACTTTGGTGTAGGCAACAGTGTACACCTTCCATTTCTTGACTTTCTCATGCTTACTTAGTGGCGCACCTCTTTCCATGATATCTGTCTGACATCTGTCATGTAACTCTAACCTCCAATGAACTGCATTTCTTTCTACCATTCCCCCCTGTGATGTCACCTATCTCCTACTCTGTTCCTCCCCCTTATGTAACTCTTACACTACTCAAAATGTGCTCATTTGCTATGTGACAGTGGAATTCAGTATCCTTAAACTCATTTGCATCAGATTGCCTACTAATGCTTAGTTACATCTCTTAGACTCAGCTTCCCCCCTTAGCAACCACTACACGGTGGCCATGTTGGTTTTGGTCTGCTGGTCCCTGCATTGGCATTCCATGTATTGCATAAAACCCACATTTGTGGGTTTAAAACCTTCGTTTTTATGTTCTATGCAGCGCAGCCCGTTTATGCTGGGCTGCGCTGGGTTTAAACATCGGCAATCGCGAAAAATATATATATTTTTCATATATTTGCATCAGGTTACCTTGCCAATGGCCACATATTTGGCCATTGGCATGCTGCCTGACACATATGCACCCTTTATTTGGAGCTGACATGACTCCATTGCAGTTTTTGCA
This sequence comes from Protopterus annectens, assembly GCF_019279795.1. Lineage (NCBI taxonomy): Eukaryota > Metazoa > Chordata > Ceratodontiformes > Protopteridae > Protopterus > Protopterus annectens. The sequence continues at coordinate 1,358,046,079 of NC_056729.1, read as the reverse complement.
GAAACGTACTCAGTTGTCAACTGAGTACATTTCTGCAGCTAAAACGGCTCTTACACGGGCTGTTCTGGGCTTCCTGGATCACTAATCATCCTCATTTGCATGCTATTCGGCTGCAAGTGAGGTGATTAGCTTATCCACGCCCACTCCGTGTAAGAGCCGTTTTAGTTTGACTCTTACACGGACTTTGGGCTGTTCCTGGATCGCGAAGGCTGCATGGAGTCTTACACTACTCTTAGACTCCGTGCAAGCCTTCGTGAATCCGGCCCTATATCTACTTCAGCCTCACTACAACCGTTTATTGATATTACCTAACAAATATATACAGCTAATCCCATTTCCTCATCTACTCTCTACTTTCTACTCATACCTCCCTCATCGCCTGTCTCCTACTTCTCCTATCAATAAATGTAAAGTTGTATTTTAAATCCCACAGAGTATGCCAATTTGTCATATATTATTAATATGTAATATTTTACTTATTGGAGTGACTCTCTAATATAACTTTCAGTTATTGAATGTCCACATTGTAATTTTAAGCTTTACATCATTTTCTGCTGTATAAAAATATTGTGTAACTGACTACCACAGCCCAGTTGGATTATCACAGTCAACAAATGCAATAAAACAAAGTGGAACTGCAGAACATGTCCATTATTATACTTCTATATATAAAAAGGTCAGACTTTTTAGATAAAGCATAAACTTTTTAGACTTTGTGTATTTCTGCTGAGATGTAACAAAAATGATTCTTTTGATCAAATAATTGTCTGCTAGCAGTCACTCTTCATAATTACAAGCAAAAATAATTCTTAAACATAATTTGAATGCAAATAGGAAATCTAACTAAAGCCACGGGTTGTCTGGGGAAAAATGATTCAGAAATAAGTTGGCTCCCAGAATGACTCAAAACATTTGTAAAGTATTTGTCAAAGCTTGATGTCCTGACAGAGACCCTGGTTTCCAAAATGTCAGGGAAATGTTATTACAAGTAGCAGTCCTACATAGCACAACAGAGACAAAGCCAAAAATAATGGGGGGAGGATCCTTAAGTCAGGGAGAGAGTTCAAATGTTACTTATATAATTTGAAATTTGTTATAATAACATGCTTTCATTATTTTACATTTTCTAAAATATATGAAGAATAACTCAAAGCAATCCTCAGTTTGACAGAAAACTACAAATTTTATAAGGAACAGACCAAAGATATGCAGGGAAAAATCAGACATGTTCTGCAAAATCAGGAACAGTTATCTAGACTATTGCAGTGAATTAGAACAATGTTGACAATTAACAATTTCTAAGTGAATAAAGTTAGGATGGAGCAGTGGTAGCGTTGTTGCCTCACAGCAAGAGGTTCACCGGTTCGATTCACAGCTGGGGTGCCTTCTGTGTGGAGTCTGCATGTCCTCTCTGCATTTGTGTGGGTTTCCTCCAGGTGCTCTGGTTTCCCCCCATGTTACAAAGACATGCATCTGGACTATTTCTCCCCGGGCCTCTGCTGAAAATTGGCTTTGTTCCAAATCGGACTTTCCAGGTTAACAAATGTTAAATAAATATATTTTTCTGCCATATTAAGTACTTTAACACAGTTAACTATTATAATGAGAAAAGTAAACCATGTTATATATGTGCACACTGTTCCTAACACAAGACAGAGCAGAATAAAACTATCATTACACAGATGCAATACTCTTAACAACCAGACCTCAAATGTGCATATACTATGTTAAACTTTGTTTTCAAACATGGTGGGATATAAATGGATTAAAATATTATTATGGAAGATGCAACACAAAAACTGAAAACAGAATGAAATGGTCTGAAAAGGTATTGTGATTCACAATAAACAAAATTAATTAAGGACATAAATAAGCATAAATAACTACCTAACATATAAGGAACAATACAATTGCATGAAAACATCATGTATAAGCCATTCAGTGAGTTTAGATGGAGCTGCATGAATTAAAACATAACCATCTTTAAAAAAAATCAAAAAGTGCAAACCCACTCGGAAAGGTGCCACGGGCTTTTCTTTTAGCTGGTCGGTAACACAAGACAGTATGCCATTCCCTCACAAACTGCAATTTCCTTTCTAACAGCACTATCCACAGTAAAGTGTAACTTCAACACATGCTTCTTTATAGGCAGTTAATACATGAACATGATCGGTAGCAATTACTGCATAACTTGTTGTGCCTCTGATTATGTCATCATTAATGTGCTCAAAAGGCATATAGCTGTATCACAGCACAACACTGTTTTTCTAACAATCGTCCATTTGCTTTATCATGTATTAGTTTTGAAATATACATTGCTTCTGTTCTGTACCTTAATACAAGTTAATTGTTAAAGGAGAACCTTGGAACTCAAGAATGTGTTTTTTTTCATTGTGTATGCTTTCTGAGCTATTTTAATGCATCAAGATCACTACAGGTGCTTTTTATAAAATTGAATATGCTTTACCATAAAATGGCTGGCATGGGGCATGCCATATTAATGTAATTGTGTTTTAGTGCTTTCTTGTCCCCTTCCCAAAATCTATTTCAAGTCCCCTTTATACAAGTCATGGCAGACACAAAAGGAAATGCCACTGCCATCCTATTCCATTGAAATACAATGACAGCACTGTGTCACAGTCATTTTACACACCTTCTGTAGCAGGAGTGCTTAGACTTTTTTCCTGAACAACCATCATATACATTTCTCTCAAAGCAGTTATACAGCTCCAGCCAAAGAAAGTAGATAAATCATACACTTTTGTAATGATTGTCATTTTGTAGTTCTATGAGCCCTGACAGCTCCCCCCCCCCACACACACACACACACGTGAGAGTGCTGAGGAGTCAAACAGACCACTGCAATCCCTTCAAAGAACTGCTTTTGCTGCTCACCAGTGTCAGCAATAGTAGGAAGATGAGTTTTGGGGGGGGGTATCCAGAACGTCAAAAAAATGCTGTAATGTGCTTACTTGCTCTTGAGCAAAAGTATATTATAAGCATGACACAAGAAAGTACAACTAACTGTTCCTGAATTTATGTTATGATTCTTTTTAAACCAAGGTACAAATGCCTTCATAAATTACATTTTACCATGTCTGCTGCATTGTTACCCCTTGGTTTGCTGTACTGCAGCACACTGACACTTAAACCGCAATCCTTGAGCATGAAAAATCAGTAATTGTGAGACTAAGACTACTTTCTATAAAACTGTTGCAGTCACGGAAAATACCTCCAACCAGTGGCATAAATGGCTTTTATTAGCTCCTGGAACTAATTTCTCTACTGGCACTCCACCTCTCCAGCTTTTCACTTGAAAAACAAAAACAAAGGTCCATTCCTCCACCAGGAAACAGGATACATGCCCCCCACTCCCCCAGGTCTTCAATGGAAGAGTAAAAAAAATTCTGTGATCTGTTGGCTGATGTTCTTGAAATGCAAGAGCCAAACAACCATACCTCTGAACCACTTGGCGCAAGAAATCTGGACAAAGCCTAAAATAGGGACATATTCTAAATATTGCTCTATAAACTTAGAAAGCTGCTAGAACAACAGGATCTGTGTTAACATGCATTTTCTTAAGGTTATAAAGTCTTAAACTCAAATGTATGTCATTATTAAGTGACTTTAGTCCTCAAACATTTGCCAGAAAGCCATCAATTTTATGAGGAAGAGACCAAAAATACCAGGCAAAAATCTGGATAGTTGAAGTATGCCCACCCCTCCTCTGCTGAAGGGCAATTAAAAGCTTGCAATTGGGTACCTGGGGCTCCTGAAATGCAGCAGCCAATCAGGTCCTGTTTCTTTGCCCTGCCTCCAAGCCTCCTCCCTCAGCTGAAAAAAAGGAAAAAAAAAATAGAAAACTGCTTGTTACAGTTTATACCATCCACAGAATGCTACAGTGCACACATTTTAGTTAAAAAAATCACACAGGTGGCATTACAGTGCTCAGGTTTTCATTAATTTTTTTTTTCTTTTAAACTATAGCAAACTGCTTGCTACAAGCTGCTACAGTATAAAACTACATGTGAAATGCTACAGCACTCAGGTTTTACCACAAATGTAATACCAATATGTATTATACACTACTGTTACTAACAATTAAATCACTATAAAAATGGGGCAAGCTATTAGGGTTGTCATATTTTTAGATCTCACCACCAAATTAAAAAGAATTAATTTAATCTTATTACCAAAATAAAAACTCTAGGACATGCAATGTCGGGTGTTTACATGACCTTATATGACATTAAAATGATGTAGTATCACAGCTTTCTGTTGCCTTTAGAGAAAACAAATGATAACTGTAAACAAAACAACTCCTGAATATCCCCTATGAGATGGCACCTCCGTCTCCGCTATGCTTGACCAGACAACAAGTGAAACAGGACTCGAACAAGGATTAGTGACAATTTATTCGGTTAAAAAGGAACATGAATCGGAATAAACAGATGGTTAAGTGCTTTCATCTGCTATATGCAGACTTCCTCAGAACACTGAATCAGTAAAAACAGTACCCTTTTAAAAACGTTTTGGCGCCACAATTTTAAACACTTGACTCATATTGAAATGAGTTAAAGTGCCAGTGCATATAATTTAGTTACAACTCAAAACGATGCCAATATCTTCATATTTCTTCTAATTTGCTTACTAAACATCTATAAAACATATATACAAAAAACTTAAGGCATGTGTTTAATAGCCTGAATTTAAAGAAAAAACACCGTTCAAGCTAAACTATCTTAACCTAACTATAATTCTTACTGTTTACAATATAATGTGATATTTAAAACTTTTAAAAAACATTTTATAACAAACATTATTCAAAAAACACATAAATAAATAACCCAACTTCATCAATTGTTACAATAAAAATATAATCATAATCTATAATAACTGCAGGAAGGGTTTTATAGATATGAAGTCATTAATGCCAGGATTTTTTGTTGCATCCATCAAAATTTGCCATGCACTCTTCCTTTTACCTAAGAGTGCTTTGTAATTGCCCCCCCGAGGAGACATTAACATGATCTATTTTGGCAAATTTAAAACTATGAGTCTCTCCACTCTTACTAATATGTCTGTACAGTGCGTTCTTCATGTCTTTAATCTTGATCCTGTACATATGGTTGTATATACGTTTCCTAAACTGCCTTTCAGTTTTTCCGATGTAAAAAGCTGTACATAATGTACACTTGGCTAGATATACTATATTTTTGCTGTTACAATTTCCTTTTCTAAACTAAAGGGAGACTATAGGAAACAGAGCAGACAGAGGTGGCCAGTCTGTTTGATAACTAAGGGACTTGAAGCCTGTAACTTTCTTGGTTATGAACCTCTGGGGGGGGGGTCTCTCCAGTTGAAAGAAATATATATATATATATATATATATATATATATATATATATATATATACACACACACACACACACACACTTGCAGCAAAGAAGGCAGTACATTCAATAATGAGGCAGATTAGGAATTAGTACAGTGGAAGTAAGAGTTCTTTGGTTCAGGATAAGATGTTCTTGGTTATTAGTTGGGCCAGACAGGTGTTTCTAACTAAAGGAAAGACACAATAATCAAAAGAAATACTGCCATCCACAAGGGTGCCCAGACATGTAATATTGCCAGTGTTAAGTGATCTGTTATCTATGTGATATGTTTACTAATTTTGTTTTACCTCAATGGATTATACTGCATTTGTTTTTGCATTATGTCTGAGACCATTGTATTTGCAACAGTTGTTTTCAAAGTCCAGCTGCTCCAAGAGTACCGTGATGTTACTGGGTGTGCAAACAACCCCTAGTTTATAATCAGTGAATTTTATTTACCAGAGACCCAGGATATTGGCTTGTAGATCAGAAAAATAAATTCCAACTAGAAGAGGACTTAGTACTAAACCTTAAGGAACTGCAGTTGTGACATTTTTAATTTCCTTTGTACAGTCTGCAATTAAAAACAATCCAACAACAAATTCGCTACCCGTCTCATTACCTATGGGTAGAGGTTTACATTCACCTGTTTGTCAATGATGTCTGGAGAAGAGAGTGTATCAACATGTTTGACTTGGTCCTAGCACACCAACGTGCACCTCATAATCATCATCAACTGATTCAGTTTTCCGTTGACAGATTATGAATGTTTACATTTATGAGGTAGGAAATTATATGCTCTATGACTTAAACAGGAAGGCTGTTTAGACAGGTGGATTAATAATTGATAAGATTAGTCAATGGACCTCCTTTATTTAGAGGCATTATGCTAGCTGTTTTCCAGGCTTCATGGTTGTTTCCCATATCAGGCTGATAAGGTGAAGACCCTTGGTCTACATAGACCAGTTCATCTGCTACTGAATACAAAGCCTCAGAGTCATCAAGGAGAAAGGTTTTCTTTTTTCTATTTTGTGTGGGAGTGCCTAACACTGATGCCCTTTCAGAGGAAGGCTGCAGGGCTTTTAAGAAATGTGTAGAAACCTGGGTCAAGCTCATTACATTTGGAGAAGTAGCCTGGGATGAGGGTTAGCACTTAAGCCCACATGGATGCCGCTATGAAAAGCTGGCAGATGGCTGTGTATGGATGGCTTAGATTTAGGTTTGAGGATAGACAATGCCTTAGAGGCTTCTTGGTTTAGACAAGCACCAGACACCTTAGTCTTGGAATCTCAGACATCCTTACACAAATGTAAAGAATTAACAGTGTCCTAAACTTCAGAAATGATAATCTGGGTTTTAGAAGCTGAGGCCTGCAGGAAGGTCTCCCAACTGACTGCAGAAGGGATATGGCTTGGTATGAAGTGTTTGTATAGGACAGCATGGCAGACAATGCCAGAGGCCCTCAAGGGAAGTAGACACCAGAGTCAGGGGCTGCTAAAATGTCTCACTGTATCAAATACCCTCAAAGCTAGGACAGCCTTGAGACTCATTTACGGTCTTGGCCTCCAGATACTCCTTTACTTTAGGTTGCTTCTCTAAAGTCTTCCTTTTTGGGTGGTGTACCCATAGTGAATAAGGCAGATACCATGTCAGTCTTGGATGGGTTATGGAACTTACTATCGCTAAGGCAAACACAGGGAGATTTTGCTGTCCACCTGACAGTCTTCTGATTGAACTTAGCACAGGGTGGTCAATTTTCTATGCTGTAGTCAGTTTCCAGAAAAAAAAATATTATGGATGTCTGTATGGATCCAATTCCAACAAATAATTATTTACTTTCTCTTCAGTACCAGCCTGAAATTTCCTGATTCTAAACAGGTAAAAAATTAGTCAAAATGCAATGCAAAAAAAGCTTTCAAACAATACCTTCTTGACATGTCAATTTGCAACTGCAAAAGCTAACTTCAAATCCTCTCCTAAGCGCACGCAGTCTGTCCACTCATTCCAGTATCCCTATCTACCCTTTCTAATGTACTGCTTCCTACCTCCTTCAACCCCCTTGACCCCTTTCTACTCTCACCTTGACCTCCCATCCTCTTCTTCTTTATCTCTTATTCTTACATCCCTCCCAGCTCCTAACTCTACTATGCAAATATGACAATAGCCTGGAATTTAATGATCGATTGCCTCAGCTGCTGTTATGTATGCCTGCAAAACTCATTCATCACTGTATATTGTAACTCACTGTTCAATCGGTCTTAACTCAAGCTAGTTATACTGTGACCTCTACATAACTTATCTACTTGCCTACCAGTTACTATGTAACATAGCAACCTCCCACTGTAACCATGCTGAGAAGTGCACATAATTTATCCTACTGCATTTAGCAAGCTTGTACTGTGTAATTCACTTTATCCAAAGCTCAGCATCCTTCTACTGTAACCATGCTGAGAAGTCTAAGTAGTTCATTCTACTGCATTATTAAGCAAGTACTATGTAATGTACTCTCTATTGTACTCACTTTATGTATTCTTTAGATTGCTGTAATTTGTTTTATTATACTCACTTTATGTACTCTATAGATTGTTTGCTTGTTTGTAAGTAGCAATCTGTACTTTTGTGGAGCTTTTCTCCCTGGACCTCTGCTGAAAAAGGGCTTCTGCTCAGTCAGACAATCCCAGTGAACAAATTTCAAATAAAATAAAAATAAAAGAAGAGTTTCTCCAACAAGGTGCTTATCTGCCAACTTTGGAAACCAGGTTGGAACTACGGACTGATGACAGTTTTTGTTATATACATCTTCATTTTACTGCAGCACAAAAGATGATGATGTGGGTTCACATCCCTGTCACACCACTTTCATTTTGATCTCCAGGTGGGAGGAGAAGAGAGTTCTAGGCTCTAGAAGTCGGTCTAAACATTGGGTATTCTGTGGCAGAAATCCCGACAGTTATTGTTGCAACAGTAACTCATAAAATGAGCATTACAGCATATCTGCATATATGTTATAGCCACTTGAAATTGTTGAACCAAACTTGCACAGGTTAGAGGTAATTCTCCCTTTATACATCTCTGTATATTCCAGACTTATTAAATAGAATAGCAACTGTGCCTAGATAATTTGTGTGTCTCATGACTAAGTAGCAAGACATTCATCTAGAGCCAAGGTTTTACACCGCTGGGTGGCTAGCCCTGCTACGGTAGTCGTTTCATGTCGATACAACACACACACACACACACCTATTGCCAATTTAGAGTATCCATTTCACCTACTGCATGTGTTTGGAATGTGGGAGGAAACCAGAGCACCAGGAGGAAGCCCACGTGCACACAGGGAGGACATGCTGACTCTGCACAGAAGGCACCTTTGCCAAGAATCAAATCAGGGAACCTCTTGCTGTGAGGCAGCAATGCTATCTATTGTGCCACCCTGACTCGGAGCATATCAGAGATATATTATTCATATTAAATGTAGCCATGCATAATGAGTAGAATAGCCTGCATTTTTTGGATATATCCCAAATCATTTCATAATTATCTCAAAATAATTTCAGTAAGCCATGCCAAATGCTTTTTGAGAGTTTAGATGCAACACTTCAGATTGGCTCTAGTTCATTTTATTTATTGTACACCCATCAATAATCTGATCAGATCTGGTCTTCCATACCACTTCTTAACAAGCCTTTGCTGCATGCAGGTAGAAAAGTATGGAATGCCACTGTCAAGTCTACATGATAACATTTTAGAAATAATTGTTAAATCTAATGCAATAAAGTAGATGCTTATAGTTTCTTGGTAAATGCTGGTCTTTTATCTGCTTTGAGAAACACTTCTACATTCACTAATAGAATGAAGGAATCCATACTTTGTGTTCTACTTTGGTTAAAAAATATAGCAATGGGAGTGCAAATCCCTTTTTATAGTGTTTATAACTTCTATAAGTCCACTGTTAACCCATCTCGGGCTGGAGCCTTCTTAAGCTTTAGTGGCCCAGTGACACTTGATAAGCATCTTATTGTATCATTGTTACTTTAGGCGAATCTAATAATGAGAGCTAATGACTTCAACATTTATGGCAACATTCCCAGTGAATGACCTTTCATATTCTAAGGATAAACTATTGTGATCTCTTTAGGGCATCCAATAATGTTTATTTATTGGCATCTCCTGTTTGGTATCTATTTCTCTGAAGTCCAGGCCAACACGAAGGGACTCTGGCTGACAAAGTTCGAAGATGATTGCAAGTTGGGAGCTATTATTAACTCCCCAAGTGATGTTGACATCCTACAGAAAGGTCTCACTGAGACTAATGACTGGTGTCAGAACCATGGCCTTAAGCTCAATGCCAAAAAATGTGTCGTCATCCCCTTTGGGAAAAACATAGTTCCCTTGAATTACCACATCAATGGTAGTCCACTGAACACAGAAGGCATTATGAGATCTGGGAACACAGGTTGAAAGCAACCTCTCTTTTGACTACCACATTGCCACTGTGGTCAGAAAGTCCTTCTATGTTGCACATCCCATTACTAAGACTTTTGCATCCAGGAAGAAAGAGGTCATTGTCTCCCTCTACTCTTCCCTCATTAGGCCCCATTTGGCATATACCTCACTAGACACCTGCAACAACTGGAGAGGCTGCAAACGTACCTCACAAAGAGGATCCTAGGCCTTAAACACTTGCCCTATATGGACAGACTCAAAAAAACTCCAACTATTCTCTGTCTCATATCGCCTACTTAGTGGCAATCTCTGCTTGACTTACAAAGCCATATCTGACTCAGCTCTGTTAGAAATGCTACATCTAAAGAAATCCCAATCCCTCCACACCACATGCTCCAGAGACCTCAACCTCATTACCACAATCAACAGAATGTGCTGGAGGGACAGGTTCATAACCCAGAGACTGCCCATTCTATGGAACAGACTTCCCATACATGTCAAACAGAGCACCTCACTGGCCCTCTTCAAGAGGAATCTTGATGAGTGGGTGAGAAATAGAAAATTCACCCCAGAGATCACTCCAGTGGCCCTACCCGACAGAGGCACCGGGAACTAAGGTCAGGTGGCACAATGCCAGGGTAATCCTATGGGCTAGGCTTGTAAAGGCTCCAGGGCCATTAGCCTAGTACACACCTATGAACCTATTTGATTACTGGGAAAGTCCAACTGGGTAGGAGCCCATTTTCATTGGAGGCCTGAAGAGAAAAGCTCCAAAGTATTACAAAACACTTTAAGAATAATAATTATACAGTCATTAAAAATAATACAAAAAACAAAAGCAGTTTACATAATTATACCAAATTAGACATAATATGAAAATAATGGTTAAGAACAAATACAAGTTATATAACAATGATTTAACAGCTAGAGAAATTTTAGCCCATTTAAAGAGAAATTAAAGATAAGCTAGTATAATGAAAACATGAATTGCAATACAAAAAGTGAGAGAAAAACAGGCTTGTGGTATATTTAGAGAGAACACCACTGGACACAAATTGATAGAAGCAAGGAAGTGAGTGAAGATGGGAGAATAGGAGATGTAAGGTATAAATAGGTATTTGTACACATATAGGGATACAAGTTTATTCTGGGGTTGAGCAAGACCAAAGCTAGCTTTTGGCTAGGAAGTCTTTCAGAATGTTTTTGAAGGTTGGGAGGGAGGGTACTGACCTGATGGATAGAAATAAGGAGTTTCACGCCTTAGCAACATGGTATGAGTACAGACAGTGCCCAGCAGATTTAACAGGTTTGTGGACAGACAGGAGTTTTAGGTCATTGGATCATAATGACCGACTAGGTATATAATTGTGTAGAATGCTATTTAGAGACTGACAAGCAGATGGATTCTGTATAATTGTATAGCTGGTAAGAAGCTGTGTATATGTTAGTTGATGGAGTACGTTCTAACCAATTTAGGCTTCTTAGTGCTATATAGTGGTGGGTTCTAAAAGGGGTATTTGTTGCAAATGTATCAACTTTGTTATAACATTGCTCAAGTTTTGATTTTTGTAATGCCTGAGGGTTATTATGGATGGCAGCACCATAAAGAAGTGTGTGGGGATATAAGTAGTGGCAAGTGTAGCTAAAGTGGTGTCATTGAGAACGTTTTTGGCTCTTTAAAGCATCCCTACTTTTTCATGAATTTTTCTTATGCAATTTTGAACATGCAGGCCAAATTTAAGATTAACATCCACTATCATCCCTAATAATTTGCTATGAGAAGTAAAAATGAACCGATAACCAGAACAGTCAACCAGTAAGCACAGAATTAATTAAGTTCTAGTGTAACAGCATCCACGAATTCAGCACCAGCACTTCCAAAGCACTCCACAGGTCACTGAGTTCAACAAAGTTTATTACATAAAATAAAAGTTAAGCGCTTTCATCTTACATCCAAGACTTCTTCAGAACAATGATTCATACATAAATTAATCATTTTATAGTCCCTTCTCTCATCACATGATTTGAGTCCTGCAAGATCAAATGCATATTTAAAGTGCTAGTGCTACATTTAATTCTTTCCCTTTCCTACTAAATTCCTTTTCCATGCTGATACTTTTAAAAAAAACATTTTTTATAAAAAAACTTATATAAAAACAACTCTAATAAAATCATACAGCTACTCAGTACATATTTACACATATTCTTAAAAAATTACGACCTCATATGTATGATGTATGTTATTATTTTATAGCAGGGGCTTAACCGATATATATTCATTTATTCCAGGATAAACAGATGCATTGAGCTGAATCTGCCACCTGGTTTCTTTTTCCCCTACTATTTTTTTAATGTCCCCTCCCCTCCTATTGGGTTTAATTGTTTCTAAGATACCAAAATGAAAAGTGTTGCATTTTTCATTCTCCTTGATGTGTTTCCATAAAGCATTTTTGTCATCATGTTTCTTAATACAATACAGATGGTCGTATATTCTATTGCGTAGGCATCTGGTAGTCTTACCTACATAGAAACATGCACACTGTGTGCATTTAGCTAAATATATTAGGTACTTAGATCTACAATTCCCTTCTTTAAACCTTATTACTGTACTATTATAATTTTCTAATCTAATACTTGGACTGTTCACTATGTATTGACATTGTGAACATGTTCCACATTTTCTGGTACCCAGAATATCCCTTGATGTACTTTTAATAATGGTTTTCTTTTCTAACAGATTTTTAATATTGTTTCCATTCTTGTGTACATAAGTGGGTCCCACTTATGAGAATGAAAAATGCAACACTTTTCATTTTGGTATCTTAGAAACAATTAAACCCAATAGGAGGGGAGGGGACATTAAAAAAATAGTAGGGGAAAAAGAAACCAGGTGGCAGATTCAGCTTAATGCATCTGTTTATCCTGGAATAAATGAATATATATCGGTTAAGCCCCTGCTATAAAATATATACCATACATTTGAGGTCATAATTTTTTAAGAATATGTGTAAATATGTACAGAGTAGCTGTATGATTTTACTAGAGTTGTTTTTATATAAGTTTTTTTATAAAAAATGTTTTTTAAAAGTATCAGCATGGAAAAGGAATTTAGTAGGAAAGGGAAAGAATTAAATGTAGCACTAGCACTTTAAATATGCATTTGATCTTGCAGGACTCAAATCATGTGATGAGAGAAGGGACTATAAAATGATTAATTTATGTATGAATCATTGTTCTGAAGAAGTCTTGGATGTAAGATGAAAGCGCTTAACTTTTATTTTATGTAATAAACTTTGTTGAACTCAGTGACCTGTGGAGTGCTTTGGAAGTGCTGGTGCTGAATTCGTGGATGCTGTTACACTAGAACTTAATTAATTCTGTGCTTGCTATGAGAAGTGTTTGTATTATCAAGAGAGAGGACTTTAAATTTTATTTTTTCATTGCAGATGGATTTAGGAAAAAAAAAAAACAGTAGTTTGCTTGGGGGGGGGGGTTGAGCATGAGTTGTGAGTCACACAGCAATTGCTGTTAATGCTTCCTGAGTAATTTTTTGGAGGTATGCCACATTGCCAGATATGCAAATGAGCGGGGAGTCATCTGTGTACTGTATTAGGAAGGTCTATTGTGTGGGTGGGACCTAGGAGAGAGCCTTGTGGTACTCCGGTGGTGACTGGAGAGAGGGTAGAGTGTCATTTTACTGACTCATACCTAGTGGATAGGTAGCTTTTGAACCATAGAAGGGTGAGCTGAGAGAGACCTAATGAGGACATTTGAAGTAGAAGTTTGCTGTGACAAACTGTGTCGAAGACTTTAGAAAAGTCTAGAAATAAGGAGGAGACAAGTTTGCTGTTATCTTTAGTTTTACTGACAGCATCTATATATGTTAAAAGTGCAGTGTTAGTACGCTAGGAAGGAAATAGCCATGTACTTTAAGAGGCAGGAGTTCTTCCTGCCAGAGATAGTTTAACAATTGTTTTTGAATATACTTTTCAAGTATTTTGGAGAAGTGGATAAGATTGCTATAGGTTTAAAGTTAATAATGTCTGTTGAATCTCCACCTTTATGCAGAGGGGATAATGTGTGACTTCTTCCAGAGAGAATGAATGTGGGATTCGTGGACTGACTTATTTATAAGGATTGAGACAGGGTAGGCTATGCTATCAGCTTAGGTAATTCACTTGGGAGGTCATCCGCTAAAGTAGAGCATAGTTTCAGTTTAAGAGTAGTTTTGCATAAGATGTGGGCACAGCTTTAAAGGTGAATGTGGATGTGGTGATACATGGCTGCTGGGCAGGGTTAGGATTAGATGTTGGGGAATCCTTGGTTACAGATGCTATACCATCTATGAAATAATAGTTGAACTGTATTACAGTTTCAAGTGATGAGTTACTGGGAGTGGGGTTAGGGTTGAATTTATGGTCGGGATGCAAGATTTCTTTAACAGCTGCCAGAAATGTTTAGGGTTTTGTTTACTATTATTCTGAAAGCTATTACAGTATAGTTTTTTTTTGTTGTCTTTATTAACTTGCTTTTAGTACAATTGTGAAGCATCCTGAAGTTTTCAAAATATTGTAGTGTTATATATTTTTGCCATTCTTTCCATGTTTTTTCTCTGTCCTGCATTAGCATTCTACTCTTTTGGATAGCCAAATTGCATTATTTGTTTTTGTTCGCTTCATTCTAGGAGGTGCAAAGCTATTTAAAGGAAAGCTGTATTTAATTCATTTACAGCATCATCTAAGTGAAGGATTTTTGGGAAGTTCCAATTAAGAGGTGATAGGTTAGTAATGGACATTTCAGGGTTAAACCTGGTAGACTCTGTGCTGTTTTATAAACATGCAGTTTAAGTGGATGTGTGAGGTGTCTGGTTGTATAGACTGGGAGGTGATCACTGAGAGAGTCAGACATTGTACCTGAGGTCCTATATTTGCTAGGATCCAATACAAGTATCCAGTCTAATAGGGAATTTGATGTCTTGCTATAATGTGCGGTGCTATTAGTTAGTTGGGTGAAACCAAATCAGTTCATGCTAGATGTACGGAAGTTGGAGCTTGTGTATAACAAACTGACATTCACAGCACTTATTTATTTTTATTTATTTAACATTTCTTTACCGGGATAGTCCAACTGAGGGCAAACCCATTTTCAGAAGAGGCCCAGACAGAAAAGCTCCATAGATCAATAAAAATATTAGTAGTATAAATTATACACTTGTATCAGTTTAATTTACACAGAAGTATTTAGAGGTACAAATTAGACACACCCTAATTGATACAGGTTAAATATATCTTAGAAAGTTGATTAAGTTACAATGATTAACTTGACTGCAAAGCAAGTTGGTGTTTGTTAAAGACAAATAAGAATATAAAACAATTATATAAAACCGTGAAGGAACTATTTAAAAGTATGAAGGTGGGGCTAGTGGCAATAGACCACAGATGTGTAAAATGTGACTAGGGGAAAGAAATGTAGAGAGACAGGGAAGTAGAGGAAAAAAAGCAGTAATATTATCTACCTACCAGTACCTAGTAGTAGTATTTCTTGTGGAATTGCTACGGACATCCAATGTAGGATATCTTCTAGAATAGCTGTATTGTTTTCAGGAGGGATGTAAAGAAAATAAATACGTATTTGTTTATTGTTGTTTAATTTCAGGAAAGTTATAAAGCTCTGCTGAATTGAATTTTGGTATTGATTTGTTGTAGGGGTAAATGTGGTAGCTGTTGGGAAACATTAAAGCAATACTACCACCTTACTTTTTTATACAGTCATTACAGATGACATTATAGCTGGAGGTGTAATTTCAGAGTCATTTATGCTGGGTTTAAGCCAAGTTTCAGTTACAGTAAAACAGCAGTTATGTACTTACCATAACTTGGCATCTGTGTTATCCTGTTTCATTATTCCTCACAACTATGTCTCAGATCCAATATTGGATTATACATAACATACACCATACAATATATACACAAGACATAGATCCGAGGCTCAAGCTCCTCCCTCTCCCATAACCCCCTTCTGCACTTGAACCCTCAGATCGAGTTTGCTGTAATTACCCCCTAGGATGTATATCTGAAGCTTTAAAGTAAGGGAACTCAACCCAGGAGCCTAAGGACTCCAGCTTCCTCAGATTCTCCCAGAGTACAGATGGAGGGAAGGTGGGCAGGAAGTGAGGAATAATGAAATAGGATAATGCAGATGCCAAGTTATGGTAAGTACATAACTGCTAACAAAGAGTTATGTACTTACCATAACTTTGCATCAGTGTTATCCTTTGTCATTATTCATCACTGTTGGATCGTAGGATCTAACATCAGATCTGAGCCGGCAACTTATCAGACAGCTTCTAGGCTCGAGGTCCTCCTACTCCCATAATCCCTTGCTGCCCTCTAACCCCTCAGATTGAGTTTGCCCTAGAGCTAGAAAACAGCTAAGGAAGACCTTAACCACGAGACAGGGCATCTCTACTTCCTCTAGTTTTCACAGGATGGGGGAAGGAGGATGGGATAGCGATGAATAGTAACATAGGATAACACAGATGCCAAGTTATGCTAAGTACATAACTCTTTATGTGATGTTATCCATGTCACTATTACTCACTGATGGGTCAGAGTCCCCAGCTACCGTAAAACCCTGGGTGGCCTCTTGGAAGGACGTGCTGAAGGACTGTGGAGCCAAAGGTAGCCCTGGTCCTGGAAACTAAGTTGAGCTTATAATGAGTAACAAAGGTATGAGGAGAAGACCAAGTGGCTACCACACAAATCTCATCCAAGGAATGCCGGGCCAAATAGGTAGCTGACATAGCCACAGATCACGTGGAATGAGCTCTGACTGGTCCTGGTAATGGCAAGCCTTTTGAATAATAAACTTTGGAAATACACTTCAAAATCCAATGAGAAATATTAACCTTAGAAACTGCTCGACCCTGTCTGTTACTACAAAAGGGCACAAACAGCTGGTCAGACTAGCAGAAGCTCTTGGTCCTGTCAAAGTAGAATCATAATTGTCTGTGAACGTCAAGTGTATGCAGCAAATATTTCCCTTTATTGGAGAAGTTGGGGAAGAAAACTGCAACTGAATGGACTGATTCAAATTTGTCTCCATGGCTACTTTAGGCATGAAGGAAGGGTTGGTCCTGACAACCACTCTGTCTTTATGAAATACCAAATATGGTGGTTTAATAGAAAGAGCCCACAACTTGGAAACTCTTCTTGTCGAAGTTATAGTACCAGAAAAGTGGTCTTCCATGACAGAATTTCATATCACAAGTTGCAGCAGGCTCAAAGAGACTCTGTGTAAGAGATTGCAGCACAAATGAAAGGTCCCAAAGGGGAGAATGATCTTTGACTGGGGGCTAAAGCAGGAAAACACCTTTCAAAAAGGCCTTACAAAGGTGAGAAGAAAAAGTAGGCTCCTCACAAACATGAAAGTTAGAAAGCAGTTGCCAATTGCAGTTTTATAGGAGAGAAAATATCTCCGTCCTGAAAGAGTGAAGACAACAATAATAAGATATCTGAAATGGGTGCCAAGAAGGGGTTCAGATTACAATGCTTGGCCCAAATAGAAAATCTTTTCCATTTACTAGTGTATACCTTTCTGGTGGAGACCTTCTGAGAGGCCAGAATAATGTCTCTGATGGGCGATGGAAGCCTGGACTGATTTAGGATTATGAAAAGTGGATAAACCATGTGGGCAGATGCAGAGTCTGAAGGTTTGGGATCAGAAGATTGGAGGGGTGAGAAATGAGATTCAGAAGGGGATCTAGTACCCAATGGGGATACCTCAGGTGAGACCGTAGAAGGGGAAACCACACCTGCTGAGGCCAAAATGGGGAGATGAGGATCAAGGCAGCCTTGAGGTGTCGAGCTTTCTGAAGCACTCTGGGAATGAGAGAAATAGGAGGGTAAGCATAAAGGAGACCTGGAGTCCAATTGTGACCACAGCATCCCTGGAGGACTCCCTGACCGGGGGGGGGGGAATCAGGGCAAAATTCTGGCTGCATTTGTGGTTGTGAGGGGAAGGAAACAGATCACAGCTCAGACAACCCCACTAAAGGAAAATCTCACCACTGAGGGATTCAGGGACCACTCATGAGGACTCAGGATGGCCCTGCTAAGTCGGTCTGCAAGCATGTTAGTCTCGGTGGGAATGTGTATCACAAGAAGAAAGTGCCCCGAGGACATCACCCTTTCCCACACCTTCATGACCTCAGAACAAAGCAGATAAGAGTGTGTGCCCCATTGCTTGTTGATGTACCACACAACTGCCATGATGTCCATGTGAACTGCAATGGTACCTACAGGGAAACAGTTCTGAAAGGGCTGCAATGTGAGACGAACTGCTCTCATTTCCAGTACATTTATGTGCAGTTTGGTCTCTGCAGAGGGCCATGTAGCTTGAAAAGTCTTTCCCTGGTAATGCCCTCCCTCCACCCCAACAGGAAAGCATCCAAAGTCATGGTGGCACTTGGGGGAGGAAGAGAAAAAGGTCTGTCTGCAAGGAGATCAGGAGAATTAATCCACCAAAGGAGATGATGCCTGCACATTAGTGTGAGACAAACTGAGGACATCATCGGATGAGAAAGAGATGACCACTGGACTGCTAGATTCCACTGAAAAACTCTCATCTAGAACCTGGCTAGAGGCACAAAATAGATGGCTACCACCATAAACCCTAAGGCCCTGAGAATGAAGCAGACCTGAGGATGAGACAGATTTAGGAGGCACTGAATATGAGATCTGATAAGATGAACACTCCTGAGAGGTAACGCTGAAATCTCTGACACAGTGTCCAGCTGAATTCCAAGTTTTGCGATGGAGTGACATTCAATTTGGGTAGATTCACTGTAATTCCTAACTGGTCAAACAGGCAAAGCATGTACAGAGTGGCTGTGACCAGTTGACGTTTGGTGGGAGCTGTAAGGAGCCAGTTGTAGAGGTAAGGAAACACCTGGAATCCCTGCAGTCTCAGGTGAGCTGTGACCACTAATAATCCAAAAAGCAGGACAAAAAAGGCTTCCACACTCCAAGATGCTTTAATTCCATGTAATACAGCTATGATCTGATGAAGTTCCTTTTTATATGTTAGTGGAACAAAAGCGCTTATCTTTTTGGATTATTTTTAACTGCTGTGTTGCTTTGTATCTACTGCATTTGGCTGAAGCAGTTTTTAGCTGTACTATGTGGAATTAAAGCATTTTGTAGTGTGGAAGCCTTTTTTGCCCTGCTTTTTGGATTATTATTGCTGGTTTGGTGTTTTTCTTGTGAGCTGTGACCACTGCCATGCACTTGGTGAACACCCGGAGGGCTGTGGTAAGACCAAAGGGCGGGGTCCTGAACTGGTAATGATTGGCCCCTACATGAAACCATAGATGTCTTTTGGAGTACCTGTCTACTTTTATATGATAATATTCATCCTAGAGATCCATGGAGCACATCCAATCATCCTTGTGCAGAAGGGGCACAATGGACTGGACAGTGATCATCTGGAACTTGGGCTTCTTGACAGAAAGATTTAACATGCTTAGGTCCAGAACTGGACATAGGTTCCCCCATCCTCTTTGGCACCAAAAAGAAGCGAGAATAGGTTCCAGACTCTTGCCCTGAGGGGAGCACTTCTTGCTGAGCTAACTCCCTCTGATAGGGTGGCAATCGATGAAGCACTTCCTGATTGGAGGGGGTGGCTGCAAAAGGGAATGAAATAGCCTCTGGAAATAATGTTTAGCACCCAGTGATCTCTTGTAATATTTGACCAGGCCAAAGGGTGCAGTGGCAAACAACCCCCGACTGCCTCCAGGGCAGGACAGTTGGGCAGCACATCAGGAGCACTAGGAGGACTTCTCAGAGAAGGGTTCTCTGGAACCCTGATTTTGCAGTGCCCCTCTGCCCCTGGGGTGGCAACTGACATCGAACCCTCTTTCCTGACCTCTAGAAGAGGGCTTGTCCTGAGCATCTTGAAAGAAAGACTGAACTTCTAAAACCATATTTTCCTAATCCCTCACTGAGTCTTAGAAAAGGACCGCTGAGGGGTAGAAAACTTATTTCACACCAGTCAACAAAGTCTTGCCTTCTTGCTTACTGCGGGTGAGTGTTTTCTTGACTAAAAGACCAAAGAGGGTGGATTCATCAAAGGCAGGGTTAGTGAAGGATGCCTTAAAGGACTCTGCAAACAAGCAAAGGAGCAGCCAAGCATGGTGACTGATAGCAATGCCTGCACTGGACGCTTGAAAATCAGCCTCATCGAGGAATTTGACAGGGAAGCAAGAGCAGACAGTTTGCGGGACACCTTACTTAGGTCCCCAGCAGGCAACAACTCAAACAGGGAAGTGGTAAGTTCCTTAACATAATCCTTCTGGAGTTGGGTGAAATGTGCCAAGTAGTTAAGTGCCCAGAGACTGAAGGTAGCTGAGGTGAAAACTCACTTTCCATGTCTGTCGATCGCCTGGAAATCTTGGTTAGGGGGATGAACAGACGTACTTTGCTCTGCCAACTCCTTTTTGGTGGTGGCTGCTACTATGATTGCATCAACTGGCATGCCCTTTGATCAAAACTGTCAGTGGGAGGACTCAGAAACTTGTCAGCACACTTCGGTACTGGCTCAATAGTATCCAGCTCCTTCCATGCCCTGCTGGCAATGATGTCTATGAGTTCATCAGCAGGGGGTGAACTCAGGAAGCAGATGGTCCTATCCCAAAAGCCTTCAGGAACATGGATTCCTCAGAGGAGGGGGGGTGGGAAG
This sequence comes from Protopterus annectens, assembly GCF_019279795.1. Classification (NCBI taxonomy): domain Eukaryota; kingdom Metazoa; phylum Chordata; order Ceratodontiformes; family Protopteridae; genus Protopterus; species Protopterus annectens. Next base: position 1,358,025,524 of record NC_056729.1, on the reverse strand, counting down.
ACCATCCACCCTTTAAATTGAAGATTTTTAATATGTCTCCAAAGGCACATCCTTGGGTAGAGATCTGGGGGACCTGTCCCCTTTATTGATGTCCTTATCCTTAGTGAGAGACTCCACAGGGGAGTCTAGGTGCCTCCTCTTGCACAATCTCTTCTGAGGCACCTCCTCGGGGGGAACTCGGGGGAGGATTCAGAAGAGAGGGGAACTACAAGGGGGTAACTCCCTCCTCAAGGCTAGTTTGAGAGGGGTGACCAGGAGCAGGATGAGAAGAGTCCACTCTTGAGGGCTGTGGAGGTTCCTGGAAAGCAGGAGAGGTAAGTCTGGTGGAGGAGAATGGCCTCTTTACTACCCGGAAGGCCAAAGGGCTGGACAATGCCCCACTCCCAGCAGGCAGGCCCACCTGAGAAGAGGGAACAGAGAATGCCAGGGCCTCCTGTCCTCTGGACAGTACCAGCCCCAAGCTGTTCAGGGCCAAAGCACCAAGGGGAAGAGACCCATCTGAACACAGAGGATCCGAGCCCTCGCCCACGGACTCTGGGGTGACAGATTGGGGCCAGGACTCCATCTGCCCTGGGGGAGGACAAGTAGAGGAAGTCAGGAACTCAGGTGAGGTAGAGACAGAAAGAGCTCTAGGCATCCCCATCTCCTCTTTGATGAGTCCATGGGTCTGGAAGTCTGAAACCACCTGGATCAGATAAGGAGAATAAAGCAAAGTGGTAAGAGAAGAGCCCCTAGCCAGATGGGCAGGGGATGCAAGAAGCCCCAACTCAATCTGAGTCTTGAGGAAGGACCTTATCATCCTGTCCATATCAGAGGGGAACACACTTCTTGAGGACCTAAAAGAGCAGAGGACCCAGCTGGAGTTGGATGTCTGGACCCCAAGGACTGATCATGCCTCCAAGAAGATCATTGCCTGTGCCTGGTAGCAGAAAGGGACTTCACCAAGCCAGAACCTGAATGGGAGTCCTCTATAACAATGGTGGGATCAGACATGAATCCCAGATTCATCCACCTCGGATCCAAGGAAAATTGGGGATCTGGGCATTTGAACCCCAACTGACTTGGATCCAAGGGACCCACATCAATGGTAGGTCCAAATCTGGTTGGATCTAAAGGCCTCAATCTGGAGGCCTTGGATCTGGGAGTAGACTCTCATGACCTCAGATCTGAAGGCCTCAGAGCAGAAGCCTTGGATCTGGGGTTGAGTCACAGAACACGAAATTCAAGGTCGTTGGATCTGACAGAGATGAAGCTAGAGTTGAACCTGAGAGACTGGGATCTGACAGCCTGGTCTTCTTAGAGGAAGATGAACCTGGAAGAGAGGTGGCTTTCCTCTTGTGGTCAGAGAGTACAGGCTTGGCTGGAGACTGGGCCAATGGACTCCCTTGGACCATTCCCTTCAACAATAACTTATTCCAGCACTCAACCAAAGCCCTGGGGTTGAATGCAGCACAAATGTTACATTCAACCTCCAGGTGGTCAGTGCCCAGACAATACAGGCACACTTTGTGCGAGTCAGACATGGGTGTCTTCTGACCACAAAAGGAGTACTTTTTAAAGCTTACTGGTTTGTCCAACATGGCCACAAAACAAACCAAGCATCAAAATCACTAACCAGGAATGAAGCCGAAGTCAAAAAAACAGGAAAGACCATCAACAACACAAAGCACAATATCCAAGAACTACTTACTAAAGAAGAAGACATTGAAAGAGGCACCAGAAGACTACTACTACTACTGCAATAACAGAAACAGGAGGGGAGAAAGAGAATAGATTAAAGCTAGATATGCAAACAAACTACAGAAACTACCAAAACTACAGAAAAAATAGAATTTAGCCAAACAGTTAGGAAAATATTTAGGCACTTATCCCCAAGGTGATTCAAGCCAAGGCAATCACATCTGATGCTAAGCACGGCAAATGAGATCTGAGGGTTAGAGGACAGCAAGGGATTATGGGAGTGGGAGGAGCTCAAGCCTAGAAGCTGTCTGATAAGTTGCTGGCTCAGATCTAATGTCAGATCCTATGACATAACAGTGAGGAATAGTGACATGCATAACAGCAGATTTCATGTCATCCATTTCATTATTCCTCATGACTGGGTCAGAATCCTCAGCTACAATAATAACCCAGGCAACCCTATGGAAGCATGTGCCTGAGCACCATGGAACCAAAGGATGCCCTGTTTCTGGAGACAATATACAATTTGTAATGAGAAACAAAAGTGTGTGGAGTGGGCCAAGTGGCTGCAGCACATGTCATCAATAGACACCCTAGCAGAAAAGGCTGACAATGTAGCGACCAACCTGAGTGAGTGAGTCCTAGGTGGATGAGGTAACTCTATGTCTCTAAGAGAATAAACAGTGGAAATACAGTTTGAAATCCATTTAGAAATTGTTGTCTTAGACACTGCTTGACCACATCTGTTCAGAGAGAAGGCTGCAAACAACTGATCAGATTTCCTAAAAGCTTTATTCCTGTGAAATTAAAATCTTAACTGTCAATGTACATCCAGTTTATGGAGGAGGTATTCACCTTTACTGGAATGATTCAGAAAAAAAGACAGGTAACTGAATACACTGATATTAGTTTCAGTGGCCATCTTGGGCATGAAGGAGGGATTAACTCTCAAGGCCACTCAGTCTTTGTGACAAATGACATATGGCGGCTTGGACAATAAAACCTGTAACTCCAAAACTCTCATAGCAAAAGTTATGGCCACAAGAAAGGCTGCCTGTTATGACAAGAATTTAATGTCACAGGAATGAGCTGGCTCAAATGGACTTTGAGTGAGAGACTGCAAAACCATAGTCAAATCCCAAGGAGGGGAAGGATCTTTGACAGGGGGCTTGAGGAGAAACACACCTTTCGTGAAAGCCTTGTATAGTCTGGAGGAAAAGGTAGACTCCCTAATAACATGAAAATTGGAAATGGTTGCCAACTGCAGCTTTATGGTAGAGAAACTGGCACCATCTTGATAAAGAGATGATAAAAAAACAGAAGAATATCTGAAACTGGAGCTGAGAAGGTTTGAGATTGCAGCAGCCCAAAAAGAAAACAGTTTCTAATTACTGTGTATAGTTTTTGAGTCAACAGTTTCTGAGGGGCAAGAATCATTTTCTTAACAGAGGAAGCTGGCCTGGACTGTCTTAGTGTCACAGAAAGTGGAGAAACCATGTGGTCAGACAAAGGGATCAGAGGTTTGGGGCTTTCAGCTCTGAAGAATGAGAGATGAGATCCAGAGTGGGATCTAGTATCCATAGAGGATATTTCAGATGAGACCGTAGGAAGGGAACCCACACCTAACAAGGCCAGAAAGGGGCAATGAGGATCATGGGACACTTCAATCTGTGGGCTTTTTGTAGTACTTTGGGGATCACTGAATACGCATAAAGGAGACCTGGAGGCCAGTTGTGGACTACAGCATCCCTCGGGGACTCCTCCTCTGTGGGATCAGGGTAAAGTACCTGTTGCATTTGTTGTTCATTGGGGATGCAAAGAGGTCAGAGCAAGTCTGGCCCTATTGGCCGAATATCTGTGATGCCACTGATGGATTCAGGGACCACTCCTACAGGCTCATGATGGACCTACTGAGTCTGTCTGCCAACACATTGGACTCCCCGGGTATGTGTGTTGCAAGAAGAAAGTGTCTGGAAGAAATTGCCAATTCCCACAATCTCATGGCCTCTCTGCACAGCAGATAAGATAATGTTCCCACCCCCTGCTTGTTGATGTACCAGACTACTGATATGTTGTTTCTATGAATTGCAATCACCCCCAGAGGATGGCAATTCCCAAAAGGCTTGTAACATCAGGAGGACTGCTGTCACCTCTAAAACATTTATGTGCAACTTGGTCTCTGTAGGGGACCATGTCCCTTGGACCATCCTACCCAGAAAATGCCCCCCAGCAGGGAATCATCTGAGGTCACTGTGGCCATGGGAGGGGGAAGAGAAAAAGGTCTGCCTTGTAAGAGATCCTCTGAAAGAAGCCACCACTGAAGATGTCTGCAAATGGGTGCCAGTCATATCGGCATAGCCATAAGATGATAGAGAGTGGACCATTGGACTGCTAGCATCCACTGGAGTACTTGCATGTAATATTTCATGTGCGGTACAAGGGGGATAGCTGCTGACATGGACCCCAGAGCCTTGAGAATGAGATACATCTGTAGTGACAGGACCTCTAGAATTGCCTTGACCTTTTGCCTGAGTGAATCCACTCTGAGGGGGCAAAGCTTTATTTTCTGTCATTGTATTGAACTGGGTTCCTGTAAACTCCAGACTTTGCACAGGAGTCAGTTTTGATGTTGTCACATTGACCGTAATGCCTAACTCATTGAAGGTCTTCAAAAGGTACTGCATCTCTAATGTAAGTCAATGCGTTGTGGGTGCCAGGAGGAGCCAATCATCCAGGTATGGAAAGACCTGGAATCCCTGCTGCCTCAAGTGAGCTGCAACCACTGCCAAGCATTTGGTAAACACCTGGGGGGGCTGTAGTGAGTCCAAAGGGCAAGGCTCTGAATTGAAAATGATTGGCTCCCAGCAAAGAGCACAGATGCAACCTGGAGGGCCTGTCTATCTTGATGTGATAGTAGATATCCTGGAGGTCTATGGAGCAAATCTACTCATCCTTGAGCAAAAGTGGCAGTATGGACTGAACAGTGACCAACTGGAACTTCGACTTCTTGACAAAAAGATTTGACTCACTGAGGTCCAAAATTGGACGGGGGTCCCCTGTCTTTTGGCACCAAAGAGAAGTGAGAATAAGTTCCGGACCATTTTTGCCCTTCTGGAACCTCTGGATGGCTATTTGTTTCTAGAAGTTTTAGAAAGTACAGTTGTGTACACTTACCATAAATGTAGATGTTAGAGTGTATTCACTGTTGCAGTCATCAATTTGGGGGTTATCTGCTTGCAGTAGCTCTAAGTCAGCATGATTATCAAAGTCTTGAGTCCTGCATCAGTTGCTGTCTCATCTTCCATGATGTCAGGTAGTCAGGGGTATAAAGCATGCAGCTGACACCATTACATCAGTTTTTCTTGCCCCAGATGTCAGGTGCCTCCATAATGGGAAGCAATTATATACAAGGTAACACTTCCAACAAAAAAGTAAATACACCAAAAAGCTTTAAGCATAGTAAACAAGAATAGAGGTATAGTCAATAGAAGTCAGGGGGCTGGAAGGAGGGTAACCAGGACTGCAACAGTGAATACACTCGAACATCTACATTTATGGTAAATCTACACAACTGTGCTATGTTCTTTGTGTTTCACTGTTGCAGTCATCACATTTGGGTAGATTCCCAAAGCTAAGGATGGGAGGAGGTAATTAGATAGCATTAGGACCAGCTATAAGGCCCTGCAAGACTGCAGTGACAAAGCCAGCTCTGGATTTAGAAAAAAATGGCAAGTGGTAATGCTTGGTGAAGGTATGTACATAACTCCAGGTAGCAGCTTCTAGGATGTCCCTAGTAGGGCACCTCTGAGAAAGGCTGTAGAAGTAGATGCAGCCCTGGTTGAATGTGGTCTTATCCCCTGTGGGGTAATTTTTCCATGGCGCGTATAGCAGAAATGAATGCAATGGCCTATCCACTTAGAAATGGTTTGCTTTAAATGGCATTCCCCTCTGCCCCTGCAGCAAATGCAACCAGCAGCTGTTCAGATTTCCTGAGAGGTTTAGTCCTGTCCAAGTAAAATCTATGTTGTCTGTGCACATCCAAGGAGTGCAGTGTCCCTTCCCCTTTGTTCTGTGGATTAGAAAAGAAGGTTGGTAAATGAATGGACTGATTAAGGACCACACTGGATACCACCTTGGGCATGAAGGAGGGATTGGTCCTGAGGGACACCCTGTCTGCATGAAAGATGATGAAAGGCTCCACTGCCATGAGGGCCTGTAATTCAGACACCCTTCTTGCTGAAGTGATGGCTAGAAGAAAGGCTGTTTTCCAAGAAAGGAATTTCAACTCTGCATTTGCAGCTGGCTCAAAATGAGATAGAGTGAGCTTTTCCAATACAAAGTTAAGGTCCCAGGCTGGAGTAGGGCTCTACTGAGCGGTCTTAAGTTTTTGGCCCCTCTGAGGAATTGCTTCAGCAGTGGATGAGAGAAGAGGGGTGGTTCTGTATTGTAATGAGCTGAAATGGCTGAGGCATGAATTTTGATGGAGGAAAAGGAAAGGCCCTTGTGAAGCATCTCAATTAAGTATTGAAGAATCTGAGGTAAATTGGGCACTGCTCTGCCCATTCCCTGAGTTTGGCTCCAGGAACAGAATCTTTTCCATTTTTCAGCATAGGATTTTCTAGTACTAGGCCTCCTTGCCTCCAGAATGACATCCATCACTTGCTTACTGAGGGATTAGCCAGGCTGCCAGGTTCAGGGTTTGAAGCTGTGGGTGCAGAATCTGGCCCTCTTGCTGGGACAGCAGGGCAGGGATCTGAGGCAGATGCCATGGTGCCAGCAGTGACACACTGCGCAAAAGGGGGTACCAGTGTTTGCGTGGACAGTCTGGTGCAATCAGTATTGTCCTTGGTTTGTACTGTTTGATCTTTAGTAGTACCTTGGAGAGGAGAGGCAGAGGGGGAAAGGCATAAACTGATAGGTTTTTCCAGGTGAAGGACAAGGTATCCACTTTCCAAGCTTGTTTGTGGAGAGTCCTTGTGCAGAATTTGTCCAATTGCTAGTTCTGGGGGGAAGCAAACAGGTCTATCTCTGGGCTCCCCCATTTGTTTCTCAACATGTTGAATATCTTTGGTTCCAGTTTTCATTCATGTGGGTCCATGAGATTTCTGCTTAGGTCATCTGCCAGTGTATTTAGCTTTCCTGGCAGGAATTGAGCCTGTAGGTGCACTTGGTAGCTCAAGGCTGTGTTCCACAGAGCCATAGCTAGTCTGCAGAGAGGGTATGAGTGGGTCCCCCCTTGCTTGTTTATGTACCACATAACATAATTGTCCTGGAAGAATGTGGTCCTTGAAGGCTATCAATGAATTATGTACAGCTAACATTTCTTTTTGATTGATATGCAGGTGTATTTGACTTGGGTTCCATTTGCCCTGAATGCACTGCTCTATGAAGTAAGCCCCTTATGGATAGTCTGATGTGTCTGTTGTTAGGGTTTGGATGGCAGGGGGTAGAGTGAATGGCAGTCCCTTGTTTTGGTGGCAGGCCTCTGCCCACCAAAGGAACTCTATCTGTAGACAAGGTATGATAGGAATCATTGATTCTAGATCCTGAGAATGTTGACACCATAGGCTTTTTAGATACCATTGCAGTTTCCTCATATGCAGTCTTGCACATGGAATTAGTAGAATGCAAGAGGCCATGAACCCCAGGGCTTGCAGTATTTTCCTTGCAGATAGCTGGGTCTTTGTGGCCAGTAGTTTGAAGTAGGCTGTCAAATGAACTTGTTTCTCTGGCCATCTGGGAAGTTGTATTCAAGCTTGCTCCCAGGAATACAATTTGTTGGCAGGGTACAAGATGTGATTTCTTTTTGTTTATGGTGTACCTCAGAGAAGTTAGCAATTTCTTTACAAATGCCAGATGATTTAATAGTATGTCCTGGCTTTCTGCCTGAATTAGAGAATCGTCCAGGTATGGGCATATTTGAATATTTCTTTGCCTGCAAAATGCAACGAATGGAGCTAGGCACTTTGTGAATACCCTGGTCGCAGTAGATAAGCCAAAGGGCAGTGCAGAGAACTGATAGTGCATGTAGCCTGCTCTGAAGTGTAGGCATCTTCTGCAATATTCCCTTTTTGGGATGTGCAGGTAGGCTTCTTTTAAATCCAGTGTTGCCAACCAGGCATCTTTGCCTAGCATGGGAAGCAGCTGATGAAGAGTTAGCATCTTTAATTTTGGGATTACCAAAAATGTGTTTAGGATAGACAGGTTCAGGATAGGACGCCAGGAATAGTCTTTTCTGGGTACCAGGAAAAGTCTTGAGTAGAAACCTTGCTCCCATTCTTCTTCTGGAACAGGATGAATAGCCCTGATGCTTAAAAGAGAGAGAACTTGCTTTTGAGCCTCTGCCCTCTGATTTGGGGGTAGGTCTGACCAACCGTTTGGGGTTGGTAAGGAGTGGAAATGGAATCTGTATCCTTGGGAAATTATATTTAAAATCCATTTGTCCTGGGTAATGAGTTCCCAATTTTTTTCCTGCAGGGCAATATTTCCCCCTAAAGGAACAGTCAGTTGATCAGGGCTTAGAAGGTTTAAAGTTAAGTCATTGAGACAGTTTACCATAAGGGCAGTCTTACTACTCCCTGCTTTGGAAGTGGGAGCCCCCCACTGCTTAGGCCTGTGAGTACCTTGGGACTGAAGCCTGGGTGTTCTGCTTGTTCTGGGTTTGGACTGAGAAGGCCTGGAAGAGGCAGGAAAGGACCAATGCCTACTAAATCTGGGAGGTTATACTTGCAGGATATCTTTAACAGTTTGCATAGAATTAGCTTTTTCCTCCATCTTTTTAAGTACTTCTTCTGATTTGTTGCCAAACAGGCCGTCTTGGTTTAAGGGAGAATCCAGTAATTTAGCTTTAACATGATCTGGCAAAGATTGCTCCTTAAGCCAAGCATGCCTTCTAAGTACAGACCCAGTGACAGCAGCCCTGCAAGATGCCTCTAATGAATCAAAACCACATTGCAGAGTATGTTTTCCAACTTGTTCAGCAGAATGCATTAAATCCTGTAATTCTTTATTTTCAGCACAGTCAGGAATCAACATAATTTTCTGTTTAAGCAATCCAATAATATGCTGCTGATACTTTAACATATGAAACTGGCAGTTTAAGGCCCTAATGGCCAAAGTTGCAGAAGTGTATACCTTCTTACCACATCTATCCAGCGCCCTGGAATCTCTATCAGAGGGGGTAGGATTTTTGGCAGTAGTAGCCTTAATGCCCTTGGGTCCCTGTGAAATGGTCTCAGGATCTGCAGTAGGATTTTTAAAGAGAAACTTGTAAAGGTCAGGTACTCTGTAATACCTATCAGGTTTTCTGGGAGCAGGAGGTAAAGTGTCAGGGGCCAGGCTATATTCCGGGAAGGCATCATCTACAATGTCCAGTAGAGCAGGGATAGTTAAAGGCCTGTGTTGAGGCAGGAGTAAGAATTCCCTAAGCCGCTCTGTGAAGTCAGAGTAATCCTGACTTTCCCAGCAGAAATGCTCCCTAAGAGTATGCAAGGTTTCACCAAAAGAGAAGTCCTCTGGAGGGGAAGCAGAGGGAATGGAGTCCTCTGCATCAGAATCCTCATAGGTAGATAAGGGCAAATCCTGGTCATCAGAGAAAACAAAAATTTCAGAATCCTGATCAGAAGAATCAGAAGGAGTATCAGACCTAGGTCTCTTAGAGGGGGAAGGGTGGCTTCCCCTGATTAGAGTAATAAGGTCTTCAGCCATTCTTATCATTTGTTTTTTAGGCATAGGGGCCTGACCATGTGGTCTGGGTGTTGGTTTTCTAGGCATGGATCGAGTTTTACGCCTTGAAGAAGATGGCATCAGTTTAATATGCAAGTAAGTAGGCCTGAATACACCCTCAGAAGCCAGTGCCTGCACAGCGGCTACAGACCTATCCAAGGTAGAGACATCCGCAGGTTCCACAGTCTAAGAAGCATCTCATGGCATACCGGACTCTGAATGGGTCTCAGTAGAGGCCTGTGAATCTGAAGTAGCGGGTATCAGGGGCTGTGAAAGCATCTCACTGAGTACCGGTGAACTGGTGACTAGCTTAGGAGGTGTCGTCGGCAGCTTTGGACCTATGTGGTCTGTCTCTGTCTTTAACTTTGCATTTTTTTCAGAATGTCGGTAGTCGGGTGGCTTATGGAAGCCATTTCTGGCTAATTGAACCGAATACCAAAACATTTGGATGCGTAAATGAACCGACGACGAATATTTGAATAAGGCACAAAACCGACAGCGAGGTATGTTGTGGTCTGGGCCTAAGCAAGGAATGCAGTACGTATGAAAATCTTTATGAGGTATTTGCTTTCCACAAGAAATACAATTGTTAACTTTTACTGACATCTGTTTAGAGCAAGAAAAAGGATCCCAATGGGGTACTTAGCTTAGTTGAAGATTTCAGATCTGAAACTCGAAAATGAAAATTTCAGGAGTCGGCCGACTGGCACTTGTGAACTGCTTCTGCTTCAAGCATCGCACAGCGAGGAAGACTGATATAATGGCATCGGCTGCATGCTTTATACCCCTGACTACCTGACGTCATGGAAGATGAAACAGCAACCAAAGCAGGACCCAAGACTTTGATAATCAGGCTGACTAAGGGCTACTGCAAGCAGATAACCCCCAAATGTGATGACTGCAACAGTGAAACATGAAGAACATCTCTTTGGGTCAGCTCTCTCTGACTGGGTGGCACATATGAGAGAAATCTCTTTTGACATGGAGGTGGTTGGGAAAAGGGGAATGTAATAACATCTGGATATGATATTGAGCACTCAGAAATCATTGGTTATGGCAGTCCACGCATTTGGGTGCAACAAGAACCAACCCCTGATTGCCTCCAGGGCAGGACAATCAAGCAACACCTCAGGCGTGCTGAAAGGACCTTTTGGAGAAAGGTTCTCTGAAGCCCTATTTCTGTGGACCTCCTCTGTGTCTGGGGCAGCGTCTACCACTGAACCCTCTTCCCCTGCTCTTAGAAGAGGAATACTCAGGAGAGCCCTGGAAGGAACCCTGTGACTTTTGGAACCAAAGTAAAGACTTGTGGCGGTAGAGAATTTGATCCCTACCACCAACAATGCCTTCCTTTCTTGCTCACTGTGGGTCAAAGTCTCCTTGACTGATGGTCCAGAAAGTGACGAACCATCAAAGGGGGAATTCATAAAAGATGCCTTGAAGGTTTCCACAAACCTCCACAACCACATCCATGCAAGATGCCTCAAGGCAATGCCGGTACTGGCCACTTGAAAGGTCCCCTCAGCAGCATTACAGATTAACCTCATCTAGGAGTTGACAAGAGAGGACAAAGTAGTGAGCTGGGTGTGAACTTTTTCAGGTCTTCCACAGACATCAGCTCTGAAAGAGATTTGGTTAGTTCAGCAACCAAGTCTCTTCGGAGGTGGGTAAAGTGCACCAAGCAGTTAATAGCTCTCAAGCCAAACACAGCTGAGGTGTAGACACACTATGCATGTCTGTCTATCACTTGAGACTCCCTGTTTTTAGGTATG
>NC_056729.1:1358001850-1358004350 GCF_019279795.1 Protopterus annectens | reverse complement strand
AAAAGCCACATCACTATGGCTAGGCTTACAAATGCCCCAGGGCAGATAGCCTAGTACTATACTATGAAACTATGAAACTTCTGTGGATGCCTAGTGATATCTGCATTGCTTACTGTACTTATTTCCTTGTTTCACTTGAAAGAAAGTTACTGTTTGTCATTTTTGCATTTAAGTTACCTGTAACACATTGCATTTAAGTTACCTGGCACTTGCTCACTAAAGCAATTATATAAGTCAGCACTAAAAAATTAAAAGCACTGCACCCTCACAAACTCCCCTTGAGTACCTTGTTCTCCACTGGCCCATTGTTTCAATTATAAAGGAATTCCCAATACTATTGTAGCATGTCCAAAGGCATCTGGGAATCTTGAGGCAATGTTACAACTGCCTCATGTACACAGACAACCCTCACCTCCTCCCAACAAATTCCAACACATGTGAGAGATGCAACCATATAGCCATATTGGAGGCTAAGCTCTCTCAACTCAGTACTGGCGTAACCAGTCAGGAGGAGAAGGAAACCACACTCACTACAATTCCAGTCTCACATAGACCTACCACGACAGCAAACCAAACACATAAACACACAAAAACATACTCGGAGGCTCTAAATAAAAATCTGCCTAAGCAGCAGAGACCTCCAAAGCAGACACCCAAGCAACCGCTACCCCAAAACAAAACATGTGCAACACATAGCTCACAAAGCCAGTGTGCCGAACAGTCACAGCCCTTAAGGCTAAAAAACACACCTGATACACTTGTAATAGGTGACTCTATCATCAGGCACAGTGACGTCCCGCTCACCAGGCTGAACAAGGAGAAGGTCACTGTGAGCTGCCTGTCGGGCGCTAGGGTCCACCACATAATACAAGCACTCAGGTCACTCCAAGGCAAGTACAAATATGACTCGGTCATTGTCCATGCTGGTGTGAATGAATTGAGACATACCTCACTGGACTACATGAAAAGAGACATAGATGAGCTCTCTGAGCATGTAGCCCAGGCCGGTATGACCCTGACCTTGAGTAGCATCTTACCCTCACCAAGAATGATGCCACAATACGAAGACAAGATGATCAATTTCAACAATTGGTTTAAGTATTGGTGTCATTCAAAGGGGATCAAATGCCTGTCAGCCTGGGATGACATGCTTGACAAGCCACGATGCTTCGCTAGGGATGGCTTGCACCTGTCACCCCTGGGCTTTTGGATATTGGCAAAGGCTCTTCCTACCCCCATAGTGCCTTTTTTAGGCAAGGCTGAAAAGACAAACCCACCTCCATAGGTATTATAAGGGATAAAAAACTAAGAGTAACGCTACTCAAGGCCAGGAGTCTAAACCTCAAGATGCACGCACTCGATATCTGTGCAGTAACAGAAACCTGGTTCAAGGCTCCCAAGAGCACCCCAGCACTACCAGGTTATACTTCATACCATGCTTTTCTGCCCCAAAACTTGGACCGAACCACAAAAGGAGGGGGAGTATCAATATTCATCAAAGATACCCACACCTCCAGGTTGGTGGCACAGCACGAAGCATCAGACATTATCCATGTGCAACTAACAGTGGGTAAAACTGCCTTCCAGTTTATAGCCTGCTACAGACCACCTTCCCAAACCCAGGAACCCCACTCGGCCTTCCTGAGAACACTGGAAAATATGAAGGTCTCTCCAAACACCATTATATTGGGCGACTTCAACTACCCAAACATAGACTGGGAGAATTACTCTAGCTCCAACACCCTAGCCCAAAGGTTCCTAGAATTTATAAACTCAAATGCTATGGAAAAACTTGTTACCACTCCCACAAGAGGGGAAAACATACTGGACCTGATCATCACCAACATGAGGACTCTATGCTCCAGACCAGAAGTGTATCCCTCACTGGTAAGATCAGACCATAAACTAATCTCTCTGGATATTCACATCCCGACTCCACCTTCTACCCTGAAAACCACAGTGAAAAAGTTCTCTAAAGCAAATTTCACACTCCTCAAAACTGAGATGGAATCCTTCAAAGCCCCCGGGCCTGTGGAAAATACGGCCCAGACCACAGAATCCTTTATAAACGCATTCTATGAACACCCTCAGGAATGCATGGATCATGCAATCCCAAATAAAACCAAGACCCAATCCTCCAAAGGCAGACGTCCTGTCTGGTGGACCCCAGCCATAAACAAACGATACAATAGAAGGAGGAAGCTACTACATGATAGAGCAAAATCCCAAAAAGGGAAAACATCTCTGATCAGTATTAGCAAAAAACTACGGGCACTCATAAAATTGTCTAAGGCCAGCTTCAAGAGAAAAATTGCACAGGACACTAAGGATAATCACAAGGCTTTCTTTAGTTATGTTAGGAACCTGGGTGGGAATTCCCAGATATGCTCAGAATTAGTCCAAAATGACAAAAAATACACCGAACCCACAGACATTGCCTACATCCTAGCTGACAGGTTCAGCACAAACCTCTCCCCCCCCCCAACAAAAGGACAAATAT
>NC_056729.1:1357979564-1357996350 GCF_019279795.1 Protopterus annectens | reverse complement strand
GCAAGTTTCACTTAACTTCAGCTTCTAATGCAGATATTTGTTGCCAAGCAAGTCTCTCAGAAGTTGAGCATAAAATGATTTCCCAAACTTTATGTCTAGCATTTAAAGTACAGAGAAATCCCTCTAGGCTATTAGATATCAAATAACACAGAAGTGATAAGATCACCACCCCCTCTTATAGCAGAGAGCCACACAGCACACTGTTCAATGAAACACACAATTAAGAAACAGAAAAAAATCAAAACACAGTACTTTTAAAACTGCAAGTTTGTACTTAACAGAAGACTAAAATACACTACTGCAAGTATCACTTAACTTCAGCTTCTAGTGCAGATTTTTGCAGCCAAGCAAGTCTCTCAGAAGCTGAGCATAAAATGATTTCTCAAACTTCGTGGATAGCACTTAAAGTACAGAGGAATCCCTGTAGGATATAAGATATCAGATGACAAAAAACTGGTAAGACCACAACCCCCTGTTATAGCAGACAGCCACACAGCACACTGTTTAATGAAACACAAAATTAGGAAACAGAAAAATTAAAATAAAGTACTTTTAAAACTGCAAATTTGTACTTAACAGAAGACTAAAATACACAACTGCAAGTTTCACTTAACTTCAGCTTCTAATGCAGATGTTTGTAGCCAAGCAAGTCTCTCAGAAGTTGAGTATAACATGCCTTCTCAAACTTTGTGGCTAGCACCTAAAGTACAGAGGAATCCCCCTAGGCTGTAAGATAACAGATAACAAAGAAGTGATAAGACCACCACCCACTCTTATAGCAGTCACATAGCACACTGTTTAATGAAACACAAAATTAGGAAACAGAAAAATTAAAATACAGTAGTTTTAAAACTGCAAGTTTGTATGCAACAGAAGATTAAAATACACAACTGGAAGTTTCAATGAAGTTCAGCTTCTAATACAGATGTTTGTAGCCACGCAAGTCTCTCAGAAGTTGAGCATAACATGTTTTCTCAAACTTTATGGCTTGCAGAAGGAATACCTCTAATACAATTAAATATCAGGATAAAAAAAAAAAAAAGAAGGATACCCCAATTAATTTTATAGCAGATAGCACACAGCCACACAGCACACTGCTGAAAAGCAATAACAATTAAGAAAATATAGTACTTTTAAAACTGGAAGTTTGTACTTAACAGAAGACTAAAATACACTACTGCAAGTTTCCCTTAACTTAAGCTTCTTATGCAGATGTTTGTAGACAAGCAAGTTTCACAGAAGTTGAGCATAAAATGATTTCTTAATCTTTGTGGCTAGCACCTAAAGTACAGAGGAATCCATCTAGTCAATAAGATATCAGATAACAAAGAAGTGATAAGACCACCATCACCTCATATAGAAGAGAGCCACACAGCACACTGTTAAATGAAACACACAATTAGGAAACAGAAATATGAAAATACAGTATTTTCAAAAGTGCTACTTTGTTCTTAACAGAAGACTAAACTAAACTACTGCAAGTTTCACTTAACTTCAGCTTCTAACTCAGATATTTGTTGCCAAGCAAGTCTCTCAGAAGTTGAGTATAACATGTTTTCTCAAACTTTATGGCTAGCACTTAAAGTGCAGAGAAGTCGTTCAATGAAACACACAATTAGGAAAAAGAAAAATTAAAATACAGTACTTTTAAAACTGCAAGTTTGTACTTTACAGAAGACTAAAATACACTATTGCAAGTTTCATGTAACTTCAGCTTCCAATGCAGATGTTTGTAGCCAAGCAAGTCTCTCAGAAGTTGAGCATAAAATGATTTCTCAAACTTTATGGCTAGTAGTTAAAGTGCAGAGAAGTTCCTCTAGGCAATTAGATATCAGGTAACAAAGAAGTGATAAGACCACCACCCCCTTCTTATAGCAGAGAGCCACACAGCAAACTCTTGAATGAAACACACAATTAAGAAACAGAAAAAATTAAAATAGAGTACTTTTAAAACTACAAGTTTTTTTTAACCGAAGACTAAAACACACTACTGCAAGTTTCACTTAACTTCAGCTTCTAATGC
Organism: Protopterus annectens; assembly: GCF_019279795.1. Lineage (NCBI taxonomy): Eukaryota > Metazoa > Chordata > Ceratodontiformes > Protopteridae > Protopterus > Protopterus annectens. The sequence continues at coordinate 1,357,994,327 of NC_056729.1, read as the reverse complement.
AGATGTTTGTAGCCAAGCAAGTCTCACAGAAGTGGAGCATAAAATGATTTCTCAAACTTTGTGGCTAGCACTTAAAGTACAGAGGAATCCCTCTAGGCTATTGGATATTAAGTAATAAGAAGTGAAAAGACCACCTCTCCCTCTTATGGCAGAGACCCACACAGCACACTGTTCAATGAAACGCACAATTAGGAAACAGAAAAAAATGAAAATACAGTACTTTTAAAATGGGAAGTTTGTACTTAACAGAAGGCAAAAATACCCTACTGCAACTTTCACTTAACTTCAGCTTCTAATGCAGATGTTTGTAGCCAATCAAGTTTCTCAGAAGTTGATCAGAAAATGATTTCTCAAACTTTGTGCACTTAAAGTACTGAGGAATCCATCTAGGTTATTAGATATCAGTTAATAAATAAGACCACCACCCCCTCTTATAGCAGAGAGCCACAAAACTCACTGTTCAATGAAAAACACAATTAGGTAACAGAAAAAATAAAAACACAGTTCTTTTAAAACTGGAAGTTTGTACTTAACAGAAGATTAAAATACTCTACTGCAAGTTTCACTAAACTACAGCTTCTAATGCAGGTGTTTGTAGCCAAGCAAGTCTCTCAGAAGTTGAGCATAAAATGATTTCTCAAACTTTGTGGCTAGCACTTAAAGTACAGAGGAATCCCTCTAGGCTATTAGATATCTGGTAGCAAAGAAGTGATAACACCACCACCCCTCTTATAGCAGAGAGTCACACAGCACACGGTTCAATAAAACACACAATTAGAAAACAGAAAAAAAATGAAAATACAGTATTTTTAAATCTGCAAGTTTGTACTTAACAGAAGACAAAAATACACTACTTCAAGTTTCACTTAACTTCAGCTTCTAATGCAGATGTTTGCAGAGAAGCAAGTCTCTCTGTAGTTGAGCATAAATAATTTTGCTAACTTTGTGGCTAGCGCTTAAAGTACAGAAGACTCCCTCTAGGCTATTAGATATCAGGTAACAAAAATGTGATAAGACCAGCACCCACTCTTATAGCAGAGAGCCACACAGCACACTGTTCAATGAAACACACAATTAGGAAACAGAAAAAATGAAAATACAGTACTTTTAAAACAGGAAGTTTGTACTTAACTGAAGAATAAAATACACTACTGCAAGTTTCAGTAAAGTTCAGCTTCTAATGCAGATGTTTCTAGCCAAGCAAGTCTCTCAGAAATTAAGCATAAAATGATTTCTCAAACATTGTGGCTAGCACTTAAAGTACAGAGGAGTCCTTCGAGGCTATTAGAAATTAGATATCAAAGAAGTGATCAGACCACCACCCCCTCTTATAGCAGAGAGCCACACAGCACACTGTTCAAGGAAACCCAAAATTAGGAAACAGAAAAAATGAAAATACAGTACTTTTAAATTTGCAGGTTTCTAATTAACAGACAACTAAAATACACTACTGCAAGTTTCACTTAACATCAGCTTCTAATGCAACTGTTTGCAGCCAAGGAAGTCTCTTAGATGTTGAGCATAAAATGAGTTCTCAAAATTTGTGGCTAGCACTTAAAGTATATAGGAACCCCTCTAGGCTATTAGATAGCAGATAACAAAGAAGTGATAAGACCACCACCCCCTTTCATAGCAGAAAGCCACACAGCACACTGCTCAGTGCAACACACAATTAGGAATTAGAAAAAAATGAAAATATAGTACTTTTAAAACAGCAAGTTTGTACTTAACAGAATACTAAAATATACTACTACAAGATTCACTTAACTTCAGCTTCAAATGCAGATGTTTGTAGCCAAGCAAGTCTCTCAGATGCTGAGCATAAAAGGATTTCTCAAACTTTGTGGTTAGCACTTAAAGTATAAAGGACTCCCTCTAGGCTATTAGATATCATGTAAGAAAGAATTGATAAGACCACCACCCCCTCTTTTAGCAGAGAGACACGCAGTACACTGTTCAATACAACACACAATTAGGAATCAGAAAAGAATGAAAATACAGTACTTTTAAAACTGTAAGTTTGTACTTATCAGAAGACTAAAATACACTACTGCAAGTTTCACTTAACATCAGCTTCTAATATAGATGTTTGGAGCCAGGCAAGTCTCTCAGAAGTTGAGCATAAAATGTTTTCTCAAACTTTGTGGCTAGCACTTAAAGTACAGAGAAATTCCTCTAGGCTATTAGATATCAGATAACAAAGAAGTGATAAGACCACCACCCCCTGTTATAGCAGAGAGCCACACAGTACACTGTTCAATAAAACACACAATTAGGAAACAGAAAAAATGAAAATACAGTACTTTTAAACTGCAACTTTGTACTTAACAGAAGACTAAAATACACTACTGCAAGTTTCACTTCACGTCAGTTTCTAATGCAGATGTTTGTAGCCAAGCAAGTCTCTTAGAAGTTGAGCATATAATGATTTCTCAGACTTTCTGGATAGCACATAATGTACAGAGGAATCCCTCTAGGCTATTAGATATCAGAAAAAGAAGTGATAAGACCACCAATGCCTCTTACAGCAGAAAGCCACAGAGCACACTGTTCAATGAAACACACTATTAGGAAACAGAAAAAATGAAAATACAGTACTTTTAAAACTGCAAGTTTGTACTTAACAGAAGACTAAAATACACTACTGCAAGTTTCACTTATCTTCAGCTTCTAATGCAGATGTTTGTAGCCAAGCAAGTCTCTCAGACGTTGAGCATAAAATTATTTCTGAAACTTTGTGGCTAGCACTTAAAGTACAGAGGAATCCCTCTAGGCTATTAGATATCAGATAAAAAAGAGGTAATAAGATTACCACCCCCTCTTATAGCAGAGAGCCACAGAGCACACTTTTCAATGAAACACACAATTAAGAAACAGAAAAAAAGGAAATACAGTAAATTTAAAACTGCAAGTTTGTACTTAACAGAAGTCTAATATACACTACTGAATGTTTTACTTAACTTCAGCTTCTAATGCAATTGTTTGTAGCCAAGCAATTCTCTAAGAAGTTGAGCATAAAATGATTGTCAAACTTTGTGGCTAGCACTTAAAGTACAAAGGAATCCCTCTAGTTTATTAGATATCAGATAATAAAGAAGTGATAAGACCACCACCCCCTCTAACAGCAGACATGCAACACAGCACACTGTTCAATGAAACACACAATTGGGAAACAAAAAAAAATAAAAATACAGTAGTTTTAAAACTGCAAGTTTGTACTTAACAGAAAACTAAAATAAACTACTGCATGTTTCACTTAACTTCAGCTTCTAGTGCAGATATTTGTAGCCAAGCAAATCTCTCAGAAACTGAGCATAAAATGATTTCTCAAACTTAATAAAGTATAGAGGAATCCCTCTAGGTTATTATATATCAGGTAAGAAAAAAGTGATAAGACCCCCACCACCTCTTGTAGCATAGAGCCACACAGCACACTGTTAAATGAAATGCAAATTAGGAAACAGAAAAAAATGAAAATACAGTATTTTTAAAATTGCAAGTATGTACTTAACAGAATACTATAATACACTACTGCAAGTTTCACTTAACTTTAGCTTCCAATACAGATGTTTGTAGCCAAGCAAGTCTCTTAGAAGATGAGCATAAAATGATTTCTCAAACATTGTGGCTAGCACTTAAAGTACAGAGGAATCTCTCTAGGCTATTAGATATCAGATAAAAAAGAAGTGATAAGGCCACATCCCCTTGTATAGCAAAGAGCAACAAAGCACACTGTTCAAGGAAGCACACAATTAGGAAACAGAAAAAATGAAAATACAGTACTTTTAAAGCCGCAGGTTTGTACTTAACAGAAGTCTAAAATACACTACTGCATGTTTCACTTACCTTCAGCTTTCTAATGCAGATGTTTGTAGCCAAGCAAGTCTCTCAGATGTTGAGCATAAAAGGATTTCTCAAACTTTGTGGCTAGCACTTAAAGTACAGAGGAATCCCTCTAGGCTATTAGATATCAGATAAAAAGTAAAAAGACCACCTTATCCTCTTATAGCAGAGAGCCACACAGCACACTGTTCAATGAAACACACAATTAGGAAACAGAAAAAAATGAAAATACAGTACTTTTAAAACTGCAAGTTTGTACTTAACAGAAAACTAAAATAAACTCCTGAAAGTTTCACTTAACTTCATCTTCTAATGCAGCTGTTTGTAGCCAAGCAAGTCTCCTAGAAGTTGAGTATGTAATGATTTTCAAACTTTGTGGCTAGCACTTAAAGTACAGAGGAATCCTTCTAGGCTATTAGATATCAGGTAACAAAGAAGTTATACAACCAACACTACCTCTTATAGCAGAGAGCCACACAGCACACTTTTCAATGAAACACACAATTAGGAAATAAAAAAAAAGAAAATACAGCACTTTTAAAACTGCAAGTTTGTACATGACAGAAGATGACACTACACTTCTGCAACTTTCACTTAACTTCAGCTTCTAATGCTGATGTTTGTAACCAAGCAAGTATCTCAGAAGTTGAACATAAAATGATTTCTCAAACTTTATGGCTAGCACTTAAAGTACAGTGGAATCCTTAGAGGCTATTGGATATTAGATGACAAAGAAGTGATAGGACCACCACCCCCTTTTATAGCAGAGCACCACACAGCACAGTGTTCAATGAAACACACAATTAGGAAACAAAAAAAAAAAATAAAAATACAGCAGTTTTAAAACTGCAAGTTTGTACTTAACAGAAAACTAAAATAAACTACTGCAAGTTTCACTTAACTTCAGCTTCTAATGCAGCTGTTTGTAGCCAAGCAAGTCGCTCAAAAGTTGAGCATGAAATGATTTTCAAACTTTATGTCTAGCACTTAAAGTAAAGAGGAATACCCTTGGCTATTAGATATTAGATAACAAAGAAGTGATAAGACCAGCACACCCTCTAACAGCAGATAGCCACACAACACACGTTTCAGTGAAACACACAATTAGGGAACAAAACAAATGAAAATTCAGTACTTTTAAAACTGCAAGTGTTTTACTTAACAGAAGACTAAAATACTCTACTGCATGTTTCACTTAACTATAGCTTCTAATGCAGATGTTTGTAGCCAAACAATTCTCTCATAAACTGAACATAAAATGATTTCTCAAACTTTATAAAGTATGGAGGAATCCCTCTAGGTTATTATATATCAGGTAAGAAAAAAGTGATAAGACCACCAGCACCTCTTGTAGCATAGAGCCACACAGCACACTGTTCAATGAAACGCAAATTAGGAAACAGAAAAAAATGAAAATACAGTATTTTTAAAATTGCAAGTATGTGCTTAACAGAATACTATAATACACTGCTGCAGGTTTCACTTAACTTCAGCTTATAATACAGATGTTTGTAGCCAAGCAAGTCTCTCAGAAGTTGAGCATAAAATGATTTCTCAAACTTTGTGTCTAGCACTTAAAGTACAGAGGAATCTCTCTAGGCTATTAGATATCAGATAAAAAAGAAGTGATAAGGCCACATCCCCTTGTATAGCAAAGAGCAACAAAGCACACTGTTCAAGGAAGCACACAATTAGGAAACAGAAAAAATGAAAATACAGTACTTTTAAAACCGCAGGTTTGTACTTAACAGAAGTCTAAAATACACTACTGCAAGTTTCACTTACCTTCAGCTTTCTAATGCAGATGTTTGTAGCCAAGCAAGTCTCTCAGATGTTGAGCATAAAAGGATTTCACAAACTTTGTGGCTAGCACTTAAAGTACAGAGGAATCCCTCTAGGCTATTAGATATCAGATAAATAAGTAAAAAGACCACCACCCCCTCTTATAGCAGAGAGCCACACAGCACACTGTTCAATGAAACACACAATTAGGAAACAGAAAAAAATGAAAATACAGTACTTTTAAAACTGCAAGTTTGTACTTAACAGAAAACTAAAATAAACTCCTGAAAGTTTCACTTAACTTCATCTTCTAATGCAGCTGTTTGTAGCCAAGCAAGTCTCCTAGAAGTTGAGTATGTAATGATTTTCAAACTTTGTGGCTAGCACTTAAAGTACAGAGGAATCCTTCTAGGCTATAAGATATCAGGTAACAAAGAAGTTATACAACCAACACTACCTCTTATAGCAGAGAGCCACACAGCACACTTTTCAATGAAACACACAATTAGGAAATAAAAAAAAAAGAAAATACAGCACTTTTAAAACTGCAAGTTTGTACATGACAGAAGATGACACTACACTTCTGCAACTTTCACTTAACTTCAGCTTCTAATGCTGATGTTTGTAACCAAGCAAGTATCTCAGAAGTTGAACATAAAATGATTTCTCAAACTTTATGGCTAGCACTTAAAGTACAGTGGAATCCTTAGAGGCTATTGGATATTAGATGACAAAGAAGTGATAGGACCACCACCCCCTTTTATAGCAGAGCACCACACAGCACAGTGTTCAATGAAACACACAATTAGGAAACAAAAAAAAAAAATAAAAATACAGTAGTTTTAAAACTGCAAGTTTGTACTTAACAGAAAACTAAAATAAACTACTGCAAGTTTCACTTAACTTCAGCTTCTAATGCAGCTGTTTGTAGCCAAGCAAGTCGCTCAAAAGTTGAGCATGAAATGATTTTCAAACTTTATGTCTAGCACTTAAAGTAAAGAGGAATACCCTTGGCTATTAGATATTAGATAACAAAGAAGTGATAAGACCAGCACACCCTCTAACAGCAGATAGCCACACAACACACGTTTCAGTGAAACACACAATTAGGGAACAAAACAAATGAAAATTCAGTACTTTTAAAACTGCAAGTGTTTTACTTAACAGAAGACTAAAATACTCTACTGCATGTTTCACTTAACTATAGCTTCTAATGCAGATGTTTGTAGCCAAGCAATTCTCTCATAAACTGAGCATAAAATGATTTCTCAAACTTTATAAAGTATGGAGGAATCCCTCTAGGTTATTATATATCAGGTAAGAAAAAAGTGATAAGACCACCAGCACCTCTTGTAGCATAGAGCCACACAGCACACTGTTCAAAGAAACGCAAATTAGGAAACAGAAAAAAATGAAAATACAGTATTTTTAAAATTGCAAGTATGTACTTAACAGAATACTATAATACACTGCTGCAGGTTTCACTTAACTTCAGCTTATAATACAGATGTTTGTAGCCAAGCAAGTCTCTCAGAAGTTGAGCATAAAATGATTTCTCAAACTTTGTGGCTAGCACTTAAAGTACAGATGAATCCCTCTTGGATATTAGATATAGATAACAAAGAAGTTAAAAGACCACCACCCCCACTTATAGCAGAGAGCCACACAGCACTATGGTCAATGAAACACAATTAGGAAAGAGAAAAAATGAAAATACAGCACTTTTAAAACTACAACTTTGTACTTAACAGAAGGCAAAAATACACTTCTGCAAGTTTCGCTTAACTTCAGCTTTTAATGCAGATGTTTGTAAACAAGCAAATCTCTCAGAGGTTGAGCAAAAAAATTATTTCTCAAACTTTGTGGCTAGCACTTAAAGTACAGAGGAATCCCTCTAGGCTATTAGATATCAGATAACAAAGAAGTTATAAGACCACCACCCCCTCTTATGGCAGAGAGCCACACAAAACACTGTTCAATGAAACACTTTTAGGAAACAGAAAAAATGAAAATACAGCACTTTTAAAACTACAACTTTGTACTTAACAGAAGGCAAAAATACACTTCTGCAAGTTTCACTTAACTTCAGCTTCTAATGCCGATGTTTGTAGCCAAGCAAGACTCTCAGAAGTTGAGCATTGAATAATTTCTCAAACTTTGAGCTCCCACTTAAAGTACAGAGGAATCCCTCTAGGCTATTTGCTATCAGATAACAAAGAAGTGATAAGACCACCACCCCCTCTTATACCAGAGAGACACACAGCACACTGTTCAAAGAAACACACAAATAGGAAACAGAAAAAATGAAATACAGTACTTTTAAAACTGCAAGTTTGTACTTAACAGAATACAAAAATACACTTCTGCAAGTTTCACTTAACTTCAGCTTCTAATACAGATGTTTGTAGCCAAGCAAGTCTCTCAGAAGTTGAGCATAAAATGATTTCTCAAACTTTGTGGATAGCACTTAAAGTACAGAGGAATCCCTCTAGGCTATTAGATATCAGATAACAAAGAAGTGATAAGACCATCACCCACTACTTATAGCAGAGAGCCACACAACACACTGTTCAATGAAACACACTATTAGGAAAGAGAAAAAATGAAAATACAGTACTTTTAAAACTGCAAGTTTATACTTAACAGAATAATAAAATACTCTACTGACATTTTCACTTAACTTCAGCTTTTAATGCAGATATTTGTAGCCAAGCAAGTCTTTCAGAAGTTGAGACTAAAAAGTTTCTCAAACTTTGTGGCTAGCACTTAAAGTACAGAGGAATCCATATAGGCTATTGGATATCAGATAATAAAGAAGTGGCAAGACCACCACCCCTTTTTATAGCAGATAGCCACACAACACACTGTTGAATAAAACACACAATTAGGAAACAGAAAAAAATGAAAATACAGTACTTTTAAAACTGGAAGTTTGTACTTAACAGAAGACTGAAATACACTACTGCACATTTCAATTAAGTCAGCTTCTAATGCAGATGTTTGTAGCCAAGCATGTCTCTCAGAAGTTGAGCATGAAATGATTTTCACACTTTTTGTCTAGCACTTAAAGTAAAGAGGAATTCCCTTGTCAATTAGATTTCAGGCAACAAAGAAGTGATAAGACCACCACCCCCTCTAACAGCAGAGAGCCATGCAGTGCACTTTTCAATAAAACACACAATTAGGAAACAAAAAAAATGAAAATACAGTACTTTTAAAACTACAAGTTTGTACTTAACAGAAAACTAAAATAAACTACTGCAAGTTTTGCTTAACTTCAGCTTCCAATGCAGATGTTTGTAGCCAAGGAAGTCTCTCAGAAGTTGAGCATAAATTGATTTCTCAAATGTTGTGGCTAAAACTTAAAGTACAGAGGAATCCCTCTACGCTATTGGATATCATGTTGTGGCTAAAACGTAAAGTACAGAGGAATCCCTCTATGCCATTGGATATCACATAACAAAAAGTGATAATACCACCACCCTCTCTTATAGCAGAGAGCCACACAGCACACTGTTCATTGAAACACGCAATTAGGAAACAAAAAAAATGAAAATACATTACTTTTAAAAATGCAAGTTTGTTCTTAACAGAAGACAAAAATAAACTACTGCAAATTTCACTAAACGTCAGCTTTTAATCCAGATGTATGTAGCCAAGCAAGTCTCTCAGAAGTTGAGCATAAAATGATTTCTCAAACTTTGTGGCTAGCACTTAAAGTACAGAGGAATCCCTCTATGCTATTAGATATCAGTGAAAAAAAGAAGTGATAAGACCACCGCCCCCTCTTATAGCAGAGAGCTACAAAACACACTGTTTAATGAAACACACTATTAGGAAACAGAAAAAATTAAAATACAGTACTTTTAAAACTGCAAGTGTGTACTTAAGTGAAGACCAAAATACACTATGGCAAGTTTAATTTAACCTCAGCTTCTAATGCAGATGCTTGTAGCCAAGCAAGTCTCTCAGAAATTAAGCATAAAATAATTTCTCAAACTTTGTATCTAGCACTTAAAGTACATAGGAATCCCTCTAGGCTATTATGTATTATATAATAAAGAAGTGATTAGTCCACCACCACCTCTTATAGCAGAGAGCCACACAGCACACTATTCAGTGAAACACACAATTAGGAAACAGAAAACAATGAAAATACATTACTTTTAAAACTGCAAGTTTGTTCTTAACAGAAGACTAAAATACATTACTGCAAGTTTCATTTAACATCAGCTTTTAATGCAGATGTTTGTAGCCAAGCAAGTCTCTCAGAAGTTGAGCATAAAATGATTTCTCAAACTTTGTATCTAGCACTTAAAGTACAGAGGAATCCCTCTAGGCTATTAGATATTAGATAATAAAGAAGCAATAAGACTACCACCGCCTCATAGCAGGGAGCCACACAGCACACTGTTCAGTGAAACACACAATTAGGAAAGAGAAAAAAAGATAATACAGTACTTTTAAAACTGCACGATTGTACTTAACAGAAGACTAAAATACACTATTACAAGTTTCACTTAACTTCAGCTTCTAAAGCAGATGTTTGTAGCAAAGCAAGTCTCACACAACTTGAGCATAAAATGATTTCTCAAACTTTGTGGCTAGCACTTAAAGTAGAGAGGAATCCCTTGAGGCTATTAGATATCAGATAACAAAGAGGTGATAAGACCACCACCCCCTCTTATAGCAGAGAGCCACAAATCACACTGTTCAAAGAAACACACAATTAGGAAACAGAAAAAAATTAAAATACAGTATGGTTAAAACTGCAAGTTTGTACTGAAGAGAAGACTCAAATACACTACTGCATGTTTCAGTTAACTTCAGTTTCTAATGCCAAACAAGTCTCTCAGAAGTTGAGCATAAAATAATTTCTCAAACTTCATGGCTAGCACTTAAAATACAGAGGAATCCCTCTAGGCTATTAGATATCAGATAACAAATAAGTGATAATAATACAACACCTCTTATAGCAAAGAGCCACACAGCACACTGATCAAAGAAAAACACAAATTAGGTAACAGAAAAAAATGAAAATACTGTACTTTTAAAACTGCAAGTTTTTACTTAGAAGACTAAAATATACTACTGGATGTTTCACTTAAGTTCAGCTATTTAATGCAGATGATTGTAGCCAAGCAAGTCTCTCAGATGGTGAGCATAAAATGATTTCTCAAACTTTGTGGTTAGCACTTAAAGTACAGAGGAATCCCTCTAGGCTATTAGATATCAGATAACAAAGAAGTGATAAGACCACCACCCCCTCTTATAGCAGAGAGCCACACAGCACACTGTTGAATGAAACACACAATTAGGAAATAGAAAAAAATGAAAATACAGTCCTTTTGAAACTGCAAGTTTGTACTTAACAGAAGACGAAAATACACTACTGCAAGTTTCACTTAACTTCAGCTCGTAATCCAGATGTTTGTAGCCAGGCAAGTCTCTAAGAATTTGAACCTAAAAGGATTTCTCAGACTTTGTGGCTAGCACTTAACGTACAGGAGAATCCCTAGAGGATATTAGATATCAGATAACAAAGAAGTGATAAGACCAACACCTCCTCTTATAGCAGAGCACCAGACAGCACACTGTTCAATGGAAACAGAAAAAATAAAAATACAGTCCTTTTAAAACTTCAAGTAAGCACACTGTTCAATGACGCACACAATTAGGAAACAGGAAAATGAAAATACAGTACTTTTTAAACTGCATGTTTGTACTTAGAAGGCTTAACTTCAGCTTCTAATGCAGACGTTTGTAGCCAAACAAGTCTGTCAGAAGTTGAGCATAAAATTATTTCTCAAACATTGTGACTCGCACTTAAATTACGGAGGAATCACTCTAGGCTATTAGATATTAGATAAAGAGGTAATAAGACCACCACCAATTCTTATAGCAGAGAGCCACAGAGCACACTTTTCAACGAAACACTCAATTTGGAAACAGAAAAAATTAAAATACAGTACTTTTAAAACTGCAAGTTTGTACTTAACAGAAGACTAAAATACACTACTGCAAGTTTCACTTAACTTCAGCTTCTAATACAGATGTTTGTAGCCAAGCAATTCTCTCAGAAGTTCAGCATAAAATGATTTCTCAAACTTTGTGGCTAGCACGTAAAGTACAGAGGAATCCCTCTAGGCTATTAGATATCAGATAAATAAGTGATAAGACCACCACCTCCTCTTAGAGCAGAGAGCCACACAGCACAGTGTTGAATGAACACATAATTAGAAACAGAAAAAATGAAAATACAGTACTTTTAAAACTGCAAGTTTGTACTTAACAGAAGACTAAAATGCAATTCTGCAAGTTTCACTTAATTTCAGCTTCTAATGCAGATGTTTGTAGCCAAGCAAGTCTCTCAGAAGTTGAGCATAAAATAATTTCTCAAACTTTGTGGATAGCAGTTAAAGTACAGAGGAATCCCTAGAGGGTATTAGATATTAGATAAAGAAGGGATAAGACCACCCCGCAGAGTGCCAGACAGCACAGTGTTCAATGAAACACACAATTAGGAAACAGAAAAAATGAAAATACAGTTCCTTTAAAACTGCAAGTTTGTAATTAACAGAACACCAAAATGCACTACTGCAAGTTTCACTTGACATCAGCTTCTATTGCAGATTTTTGTAGCCAACCAAGTCTCTCAGAAGTTGAGCCTAAAATGATTTCTCAAACTTTGTGGCTAGCACTTAAATTACACAGGAATCCCTATAAGCTATTGGATATCAGAAAGCAAATAAGTGATAAAACCACCACCACCTTTTATGAGAGCTGCACAGCACACTGTAGAATGAAACACACAATTAGGAAACAGAAAAAATGAAAATACAGTACTTTTAAAACAGCAAGTTTGTACTTAAGAGAAGACCAAAATACACTACTGCAAGTTTCACTTAACTTCAGCTTCTAATACAGATGCATGTAGCCAAGCAAGGCTCTCAGAAGTTGAGCATAAAGTGCAGAGGAATCCCTCTAGGCTATTGGATATCAGATAACAAAGAAGTGATAAGACCACCACCCCCTCTTATAGCAGAGAGCCACACATCACACTGTTCAAAGAAACACACATTTAGGAAACAGAAAAAAAATGAAAATACAGTACTTTTAAAACTGTAAGTTTGTACTTAACAGAAGACTAAAATACACTACTGCAACTTTCACTTAACTTCAGCTTCTAATGCAAATGTATGTAGTAAAGCAAGTCTCTCAAAAGCTGAGCATAAAATGATTTCTCAAACTTTGTGGCTAGCACTTTAAAGTGCAGAGGAATCCCTCTAGGCTATTAGATATCAGGTAACAAAGAGTGATAAGACCACCACCCCCTCTTATAGCAGAGAGCCACACATCACACTGTTCAAAGAAACACACATTTAGGAAACAGAAAAAAATGAAAATACAGTACTTTTAAAACTGCAAGTTTGCACTTAACAGAAGACTAAAGTACACTACTGAAAGTTTCACTTAACTTCAGCTTTTAATGCAGATGTTTGTAGCCAAGCAAGTCTCTCAGAAGTTGATCCTAAAATGATTTCTCAAACTATGTGGCTAGCACTTAAAGTACAGAGGAGTCCCTATAGGCTATTGGATATCAGATAATAAAGAAGTGATAAGACCACCGCCCCCTTTTATAGCAGAGCGCCACACAGCACACTGTTGAATGAAACACACAATTAGGAAACAGAAAAAATGAAAATACAGTACTTTTAAAACTGGAAGTTTGTACTTAACAGAAGACTAAAATACACTACTGCAAGTTTCAATTAACTGAGCTTCTAATAAAGAAGCTTGCAACTAAGCAAGTCTCTCAGAAGTTGAGCATGAAATGATTTTCAATCTTTATGTCTAGCACTTAAAGTAAAGAGGAATCCCCTTGGCTATTAGATATCCGATAACAAGGAAGTGATAAGACCACCACCCTCTCTAACAGCAGAGAGCCACACAGTACACTTTTTAATGAAACACACAAGAAACAAAAAAATGAAATTACAGTACTTTTAAAACTGCAAGTTTGTACTTAACAGAAAACTAAAATAAGCTACTGCAAGGTTCACTTAACTTCAGCTTCTAATGCAGATGTTTGTAGCCAAGGAAGTCTCTCAGAAGTTGAGCATAAAATGATTTCTCAAACGTTGTAGTGAAAACGTAAAGTACAGAGAAATCCCTCTAGGATGTTTGATATTACATAAAAAAGTGATAAGACCATGACCCGCTCTTATAGCAGATATCCACACAGCACACTGTTCAGTGAAACACACAATTACAGAACAAAAAAATGAAAATACAGTACTTTTGAAAACTGCAGGTTTTTACTTAACAGAAGACTAAGATACACTACTGCATGTTTCAGTTAACTTCAGCTACTAATGCAGATGTTTGCAGTCAAGGAAATCTCAAAGAAATTGAGCATAAAATGATTTCTCAAACTTTGTAGCTAGCACTTAAAGTACAGAGCAATCCCTCTAGGCTATTAGATATCAAATAACAAAGAAGTAATAAGACCACCACACCCTGTAAGAGCAGAGAGCCACACAGTACACTTTTCAATGAAACACACAATTAGGAAACAGAAAATAATGAAAATACAGTATTTTTAAAACTGCAAGTTTGTACTTGACAGAAGACTAAAATACACTACTGCAAATTTCACTTAACTTCAGCTTCTAATGCAGATGTTTGTAGCCAAACTAGTCTCTCAGAATTTGAGCATAAAATGATTTCTCAAATGTTGTGGCTAGCACTTAAAGTACAGAGGAATCCCTCTAGGCCATTAGATATCAGATAAAGAAGTGATAAGAACACACCCCCTCGTATAGCAAAGAGCCACACACCACACTGTTCAAGGAAACACACAAATTAGGAAACAGAAAAATGAAAATACAATACTTTTAAAACTGCAGGTTTGTACTTAGAAGCCTAAAATACACTACTGCAAGTTTCACTTAACTTCAGCTTTCTAATGCAGATGTTTGTAGCCAAGCAAGTCTCAGATGTTGAGCATAAAATGATTTCTCAAACTTTCTGGCTAGTACTTAAAGTACAGAGGAATCCCTCTAGGCTATTAGATATCAGGTAACAAAGAAGTGATAGGACCACCACCCCTCCCCCTCTATGAAACACACAATTAAG
>NC_056729.1:1357951879-1357979064 GCF_019279795.1 Protopterus annectens | reverse complement strand
CATAACCATAGTAATACCCCACCAGGTCCAATGCAAACTTTCCACTTCCCCCCTTTTCCTTGAGGAAAAAGGGAAAAAAAGGCCCTGAACCCCTTTATTTTAAATTATCATTTTTCCTCTAAACACAAAAAGCATATCGAACAAACTGCATGACTTACACGCATTTATAGCCCACTACTCCCCAGTTACACTAACCATTACTGAGACCTGGCTAAAACCTACCACACAAAATGAAGAATTTTTTCCCCAAGGCTATAACATCCTAAGGCAAGACAGATGTACCAAAAAGGGAGGCGGAGTTGCAATCTTATTTAAAAATACACTCGACCTCCAACCTCTAAAAAACGCACTTCCCACATTTCAGAATGCGGAGACAATAGGCTCCATTATGTCCCTCAAAAACAAAAAGAGAATCAACATCCTCTGCAGTTACATACCTCCAGGAAATAACTCACCTATAATAGAAGAGATACTACCATGGGCCGCAATCAACCTACCCCAAGAAACCATCCTGCTATCAACATCCTCTGTAGTTATATTCCTCTAGGAAATAACTCACCTATAATAGAAGAGATACTACAATAGGCCACAATCAACCTACCCCAAGAAACCATCCTGCTATCAACATCCTCTGTAGTTATATTCCTCCAGGAAATAACTCACCTATAATAGAAGAGATACTACAATGGGCCACAATCAACCTACCCAAGAAACCATCCTGCTATCAACATCCTCTGTAGTTATATTCCTCCAGGAAATAACTCACCTATAATAGAAGAGATACTACCATGGGCTGCAATCAACCTACCCCAAGAAACCATCCTGCTATCAACATCCTCTGTAGTTATATTCCTCCAGGAAATAACTCACCTATAATAGAAGAGATACTACAATGGGCCACAATCAACCTACCCACAAAACCATCCTGCTATCAACATCCTCTGTAGTTATATTCCTCCAGGAAATAACTCACCTATAATAGAAGGGATACTACAATAGGCCACAATCAACCTACCCCAAGAAACCATCCTGCTATCAACATCCTCTGTAGTTATATTCCTCCAGGAAATAACTCACCTATAATAGAAGAGATACTACAATGGGCCACAACCAACTTACCCCAAGAAACCATCCTGCTATCAACATCCTCTGTAGTTATATTCCTCCAGGAAATAACTCACCTATAATAGAAGAGATACTACCATGGGCCGCAATCAACCTACCCCAAGAAACCATCCTGCTATCAACATCCTCTGTAGTTATATTCCTCCAGAAATAACTCACCTATAACAGAAGAGATACTACAATGGGCCCAATCAACCTACCCCAAGAAACCATCCTGCTATCAACATCCTCTGTAGTTATATTCCTCCAGGAAATAACTCACCTATAATAGAAGAGATACTACAATGGGCCACAATCAACCTACCCACAAAACCATCCTGCTATCAACATCCTCTGTAGTTATATTCCTCCAGGAAATAACTCACCTATAATAGAAGGGATACTACAATAGGCCACAATCAACCTACCCCAAGAAACCATCCTGCTATCAACATCCTCTGTAGTTATATTCCTCCAGGAAATAACTCACCTATAATAGAAGAGATACTACAATGGGCCACAACCAACTTACCCCAAGAAACCATCCTGCTATCAACATCCTCTGTAGTTATATTCCTCCAGGAAATAACTCACCTATAATAGAAGAAATACTACCATGGGCCATAATCAACCTACCCCAAGAAACCATCCTGCTATCAACATCCTCTGTAGTTATATTCCTCCAGGAAATAACTCACCTATAATAGAAGAGATACTACAATGGGCTGCAATCAACCTACCCCAAGAAACCATCCTGCTATCAACATCCTCTGCAGTTATATTCCTCCAGGAAATAATGCACCTATAATAGAAGAGATACTACCATGGGCTGCAATCAACCTACCCCAAGAAACCATCCTGCTATCAACATCCTCTGCAGTTATATTCCTCCAGGAAATAACTCACCTATAATAGAAGGGATACTACAATGGGCTGCAATCAACCTACCCCAAGAAACCATCCTGATATCAACATCCTCTGTAGTTATATTCCTCCAGGAAATAACTCACCTATAATAGAAGGGATACTACAATGGGCTGCAACCAACCTACCCCAAGAAACCATCCTGATATCAACATCCTCTGTAGTTATATTCCTCCAGGAAATAACTCCCCTATAATAGAAGGGATACTACAATGGGCTGCAACCAACCTACCCCAAGAAACCATCCTGCTAGGTGACTTAAACTTAGACTGGCTAGCCTGCAACTCCAATAACCCCTCAAACCATATTAACCTATTTGGATTCACACAACTAACCCAAAAACCCACCAGGGTAGACAAATAATCCAGTAGAATCTCCATTCTAGACTGGACTCTAGTTAATCTCCCCAAAGAAAACTACTATGTCTGCTGCTTACCTGCTGCACTGAGTGACCACTGCCCAACATTCCTCCTTCATAAACAGACAAAAATACCCAAACCCATACTGTTCAAGGAAACTAGGGATTAACATAAGGTAAATTCAAAAACTCTTAACAGTATGATCCAGCAACATGACTGGTACCCACTAAAAACTCTACCATAAGACCAAGCAGGTGTTTTTTTCAATACTGCTTTCATGAAAGTACTAAATATACTAGCTCCCATTAGGAAACTCAGAACTAAACGTAACTATGTCCAATGGCTAAACACGACAACAAAAGCCCTGCTAAAAGCCAGAGACAATGCCTGGAAAAAGGATAACACTATCCAAGACAGACAAAAATATCAAGAACTATGAAATAAGGCCAAAACCCAAACAAAACTAGATAAAAAAAATACTTCCTAGACTTCCAAAACAGGCATTCCAGTAACCCCCAAAAGTTCTGGCAGGCCATCAATACGCTCCTAAAACCTGGCAAAACCACCACCCCATCTCCCAACAACAATTCTGATAATGATAGCATAGCTTCCTGATTCAACCATCACTTCACAGAATCTGTCCTCATTTTATCTACCCAACTATCCAACAACGGCTCTAAATCCACCCCAACTGTAGAACAAACTAACATACCCACCTTTGCACTCTCACCTGTACCAGCCTCCACAGTTAGAAAACTACCCTCTAAACTAAAACCCACCACTCTTGCAGCAGATGGCCTTCCCACTAATTTTCTAAAACTAGCTGCAGAGTCACTAGCCTACCCTGTCTCAATTCTTATAAACCACTCTATACAAGAAACCTATAAACCCCAACTATGGAAAGTGTCATATATTGTTCCCCTACACAAAGGCGGTAACTCCTATGAATTATCAAACTACTGACCTATTGCTATCCTGTTGCCCCTTTCCAAGCTTCTGGAGAAATGTATTCACACCCAGGTAATGCACTTCTTAACCTCACATAACCTCCTCTCCCCCACACAGCATGGTTTCTTGCCAAACCATAGAACAACAACTGCTCTTCTATCCTTTACCAATCAGATTATCCAACTCAGAAACAACAACAACTTCATATCAGCCATATTCTTAGATCTATCAAAAGCATTTGATATGGTCTCCCATAACCTACTCTTAGACACTCTGGCAACCTTGTCCTTCACCTCCTCCACTACCTCATGGTTCAAAATCTATCTCTCTGATAGAAAACAATCAATTAAATCGCAAGGTACACTATCACCTCTATTACCAACTACTATAGGCGTTCCTCAAGGATCAGTATTGGGTCCTCTGCTATTCACCATTTCACCAACAAACTACATACTTTCACCCTGCATGCATCTCTTATACAGTACACAGATGACTCCACCCTAATCTGCTCAGCCCCATCTATAACCACGCTTCAAATGCTTACCCAAGAATCCTTCTGCTCCGTGGAATAATGGATTACTGATATCCAACTTATCCTAAACCCCAACAAGACCAAATTACTCCTTTTCACCCCCAATAAATCCAGAACTACACCTTCTACCTTCACCATCACCTCCAAAAATGGGACACAATATCCTCCCTCCCCCCATACTAAGCTACTCGGGGTTGAAATAAATAAAGATCTAAACTTTAATGTCCATATCTCACAAACCATCACAAAGGTACATAAGAAATTAGGAACCTTATATAAACACAAACAGTTCTTATCAGAACATGCAAGAATTTCCCTAGCCCAAACCCACCTCTTGTCTACCCTAATGTATGCATCACCAATCCTAATTCACATAAGAAAAACAGACCTAAACAAACTAGAGTCATGTTACAATAAAATTGCAAAATTCACAAATAACTCCACTTTTAGAAGTCATCACTGTCTTGCCCTAAAGCAACTACAGTGGTTAGAAGTCACTCAGCTAATTACTTATCACCAGTTAGTCCTCACCTTCAACATAATAAGGAACCCTCACAAAACCCCAGCCCTAAACCAACTACTAAACCAATATTCAGCAAATCGCCCTCTACGCTCATCCAACAAAACCCTGCTCTGCATAACCAAAGCCAATAACACTGCAGAAAAGAATCTTTTCTCTCAGACCATTGCTAGGGAATGGAATAACCTCCCCCAAAATATCTCCTCAGCACCATCCATCTCACTTTTCAAGAACACACTTAAGTCACACCTCTTGCATTCATGGCTTTGTCCTTGCATCACATAAAAGCTTTCCTGCTCTCCTCCAAATCTTCCACCCCTCATCTCTTCACTGCTTACCTCAGCTAGTTTGTACTACTCAAATACTCCCTTTCTGGGACTACTAGCCTACAAACTATGTCACTCACTGTGATACACCTGCAGAATAGCATAAATGTTCTTGGTTGCATTATTTCACCTTTTATGCTTTGTTCCACCAATAGCAATATCCAAGGCTTACTATGTATATACCAAGCTTGCTTAAGTTCACACTGTGTACAATATAGCTCCTTGACTGTATATATGCCACTGTACAGAAATTTCCTGTAATTTTCTTGTTATTTGTTGCATTTGTTGTTATGTTATGGAGCTTTTCTCCTCGGGCCTCCGCTGTAAAAGGACCTTGTTCCAGTCGGACTTTCCCGGTAAGCAAATGTAAAATAAAAAAATAAAAATAAATAAATAAAACTCAGTCACATATTTGAGCACCAGTGGTACAATCCTAGATAGGGCCCTAATTATTGGGTATACACCAACTAGAAAATTCTTCCATATGTCAACATAAGATTTTCTAGTAGCATGATTTCTTGCCTCTGGTGATAATAGTTGCACATCCTCTGAAAAGAGTTACCTAAAAGACATCAGAATCCAGACAGATAATTCAAGACATTTTAGATTGGGGTGAATCAAATTCAATCTGTCTTGTGTGAGTAGATCCAGATAGTCTGGAAGCTTGTGGAAATTACCTTTGGCCAATTCCATAAAAATGGAGAACCAGTATTGCCTGGATCAAAACAGGGTCACTATAAGTATATTTGGAGAGTCCTTCTGAATGCTCAGAATTACCAAGGATATCAGTGGAAAGGGTAGAAATACCTAAAGAAACTTTGTGCTGCAAGGGAAGGAAAGCATATATAAAGCTGACTATTTTGAAAGGAGGTCAACAGATCTACTTGAGGGGTTCACCATAACTGCATCAATATCTGGAAGACACCCTCATTCCAAATGCTTTCAAGAGGGTCTGTCCTGATCCTGCTATGTTTGTCTGCCACTGTGTTTTACTCTTATGGAATGGAATGTGCTTGGAGGGTTAAAATGTTGAAGAGCTAACTCCCAGGTGATCATAACTAGCCTATGTAGAGGTTACTACCTTGTGACCCCTATCCTGCTGATGTACCACATCACTGTGGTGTTGTCTGTAATCATCAAGAGAGGTCCAGGGGACCATAGTCGATGAAAAGATTAAAAAGCATGGATCAAAGCCCACATCTCTTTCAAAATAATGTGCTTTCATCTGCCTGAAGAATCCCACAGACTTAGCACCTTTACCCTCACAGGGACTGCCCCAAGGGAATTCTGAGGCATATGCAGATACAAATTAACTTGGAGATTGAGAAGAATGTGGAGGATACATAATTGTTTGTATTTGTAGCGTCCACCATTGCAATTCCACTTTTACAAAGCAAGACAGATATCTGAAGGATGCAAGCACTGGGTTCATAAGTCCATAGATAAGTACTAAGCTAGCTGCCCTTGGGGTCACTTTAAACCGTGCCAATTTTCCTTTTTGTGCTTGAAATAACCTGTGTCTCTGTGTTTTTAGCTTCAATAGAATATTTCTCACGAACACCCTTGAGACAGAGAAATCATGATACTCATAGATAATATGAACCCCAGAACCCTGAGAAAATCTATGGCTGAAGTCCAAGACTGAACTGAGAAGTACAGAAAGGTATCCATATAAAGCTCTACCTTCTCCTGCATGAAAACTTTAGCTATGGAGTGCTTATAAGACATCCCAAAAGACAATTCAGTGTGAAGCAGTCAAGGAGGTTTTCTGAAATTTTTATCTGGACTCCCAGACTGGTCAGAAGAGTTGAAACCCATGTTGGTTGACATCTGGGAGTAGAGCTTGCAAAGTTAAGTAATTCATCCAAATAAGGAAGAAACCAATGAGTGCCATTCAGCCTGCTATACGCTATGATTGGAGCTAGACACTTTGCAAACACACCTGAAACAGAAGATAACCCAAAGGATAATGCAGAGACACTGAAACAGGAAAGAAAGATTTAAAACTGGTCTCCAAGAAGACTCCTTCTTATGTACCAGAAGCATTCTGGAATAGAAGCATTTGCCCCTTGAATTAATGGCACATGTTCTAAGACTCCTAGTGAAAACTGAAGAACCTGAGGAAAAAAACTCTGTTTGGTTCAGAGAGTAGAAAGGAACTCCCTTGAAAGAAGGTTTCTGTATCCAATGCCAACTGTATCAATCCTGAACAACCTTTAACTCAAATGAGTCTGTCACAATCTGTTATCCAAGGGAAAAGAACAGAGACTTTTGTTGACACAAGTTTTAAGAGATTGAGGCAGGAGGGGAGTGAGAAGGAAGGCGGCATGCTAGCATAGCCAGTCTGAAGTTGAATGCTATCCCTTTATTGGAAAGGTTCCTGATTGTTTTTGTTCCCCTATTACCATCTGTATTTGTTTCTTAGAGAGGAAAGAGGATCTGGGAGATTTAAAAGGGGGACCTGAAAAATCTTAGAAACTCTCTTCTCCCTCTTTCATCGATTTGTTGGTGGACCCGAGTAGAATATGGACCAAATAACATTTTTTTGCTTTAAAGCTGAATTCAATAAGTCACAATTCATTTCAACAGAAAACTTCTGAATTCATATGCAAGCATGCCTCCTCAAACAAAAGCAGACGTGGGGGCCCTATGCACAGAATCTGCAAACTATCCATACCTTTGAGACATATTTAAATATTAGACATGTCAAAAACAATAAGATAGAGATAGGCATAAACTTTCACATAAGGAATTAAAACTTCTAATATCAAATCTGTCCCAAAAGCTATCACTCTATATCCACAGGGGAAGGAACCAAGAAAATAAGTGTTTGATAGTTTCAGAAACTTTGTAAAGCCTATCTGCTTCTATGGGGACTAAAGACTGTGAATCATGATTATTACAGCCAGTATAATACGCCTTCTCCACGGCTGGCACTAGAGGAGGGAAAGGCACAGAATGAGGTAAAAGTATTTACAACACATTATAAAATCATCTCAGTATAGTGTGAACAGCCATTAGTTCCCATAAAAACACCTAATTCATCTTGGTAACAATTAGGGAAAGAAATTACCTGTCTTCCTCAGGGATATTTCAAGTGGCCTGGTAAACAGGTACTGAAAGCTGTTTACCAGGATTGATTGTCTATAACAATTTTTCAGCTAAGGTAAGAAAATCATATGTACCTATGTATACCATGTCTTCAGCTATACAGTGCTTAACCTTTTATCTTAATGGGTATCTTCTAAGGCCGACTAGGAGAGAAATATGAGTCCCTACAAGAGGTCTCTTTTCTTGAACATATCCATTATAATCCTCTGTTGCTGTTGTAATTCACTTGAAACATTTTCTATAAATGTCATTTTTTGTAACTATGATACCCACTGATTGAAGCTATAATCAGCTGTTTTAATGCACTACCACACATTTTTATTATTATTACAAGATGCAATACTATTCTGTTACAATATTGTGGTTTGTGCAATGAATTTTGCTTCAGACTTGCTATGTGCTTGTTCTGTGGTACGTGCAATAAAAATACAAAGGCAAGATGTTATCCCATTGTCTACTATACTATGTAGTATGTTTGGATCCCTATCAAAAGTACGAAAGCTCAGAAGAGTGACTGTCAAAAGACCAAACTGGGAACATCAAAAATTTGGAAGGCTGAACAACAAAGACTTTGACTGTGCAGTGGCAGCTGGTGACTTCAAATCAAAGGGGGGCTGCAGGAGACAGTTGAATGGGTGGGGTCAATGGGGAAGGGGTGTGGCCAACCAGAAAGGGGAGGAGCTATGCTCAAAACCACAAAAACGAACTTTAATTAAATACGCTGCCCTGGGTGGCAAACCATCATTATGAGAGTCCAATCAAGACAAAAATAAGTGTAGAAGAATAAAAATATTTCAATGCATTGGTTGCATGACAGCTTACTTAATAGATTCTAGATGGAAACAAAAGGTTGTGAGGCATGAAAAAATAAATTACTTTTTAAATACATTACTGGAATGCCAGTCAAAATCAAGTATAAGAAAAACCAGAAGCACTCAACTCAAACCACTTCTCCTTGCACTGCAGTTCTAATTATAATTTATATTCAGCTTTATTAAAGTACCAAGTAACATGCTGAAAGTAGAAATCTCTGTGATGCCCCCACTTGTAAAAATGTTTCTTATCCAAAAAAGACCTGCTGCCTGACAACTATCTACTTGTTTCATAGGGAAAACATGATCAAAGTAAAAAATGAAAAGCAAACAAGAAACAAGCTCAAGATACATTGCTTAAAGGATTACTGTACAGGTTATGGACCACACATGATTGGCATTCTGTTTAGTTTACGGGTAAAGTCTGTAGAGATGACTAGAAGTTTCCAACAAGTGTAATGAGCTTTTTAAAATAATGGAATCCTGTCCTTTAATACCCAAGGCTTATACATTATCTAGTCAAGTATTCTCTGCATGGCAGCAACAGAAAAGCTTTCAATGTTGGCAATTCTTTAACAGTATGCTTATTAAAGCTTACTTGCATCTTACGATCTCAGACAAGCTTACCTTATGGTCATTAAAGCATTGCTACTTAAACACAGAGCAACAGGCACTTTCTGAGTAATAAGCATAAATCTGAGTAATAAGCATAAATTAACAGTACAAAATTATGACAGAAACCAGACCATTCTGCAAAATCAAGGACAGATGAAAAGCCACTAGTACTTGTGTCTACCTTGGATGGGGGGACACACTGCACATTTACACTGCATAACTACTCCTTGCCTTGCTTGGACACATCCAGAGTCACTACATGGGGGAGTGGGATGCAACAAGTATGTCACAATTTGAAATGTCTCTGGCTGACTGTGATGGCCCTGACACATTTGTCATACCTCTCAACCTCAGAGCAAAAAATCTGGACAAAGCCAAAGTGGTACAAAGGCCCAATAATAAGGACAATTTTTAAATATTGCTCTAATAAACTTAGAAAGATAATAGAATAGGTCTTGCATTGATATGAATTTTCTGAAGGGTATAAAATCTGAAACTCAAATGTCTGTCATTATTTTCTAACTTCAGTCTTTAGTGATTTGTCACTAATTTGCCAAAAAACATTTGTCACTAATTTGCCATTAACTGGGAAAACTACTCATGTCCCAACACCTTTGCGCAACGGTTCTTGGAATTCATAAATTCCAACGCCCTGGATCAACTAATCCATAGTCCCACCAGGGGCTCCAATATCCTAGACCTGGTCATTACCAACATAGCAAATCAATGCTCCATACCTATGGTCACCCCCTCGTTAGTCAGGTCTGACCATAAGCTAATCACCCTTAACATCCACATCCCACCCCCACCCCCCAGTAAAGAAACCACCATAAAAAAACTTCACCAAAGCCAATTTCATGCTACACAAGTCAGAAGTGACAAACTTCATGACACCCATGCAGACGGAACTGAAAGTTCAACTGCTGAATCCTACACTAAGGCACTGTCGAGCACATCCACTCATGCATGAATCGTGCCATCCCAAATAGAACCAAAATGCTCTCATCCAAAAAGGAAGCCAATCTGGTGGTCCCCTGCCATAAACAAACTTTACAACAAAAGGAAGAAACTTTTCAGAAAAGAGGAAAATCCCAGGATGCAAAAACTCCTTACTAGCCTCAGTAAGAAACTGAGATGCCTCATAAAATCCTCCAAAGCTAGTTATGAAAATAAAATTGCCAAAGATTCCAAAGACAACCACAAAGCATTCTATAACTATGTCAAGAATCTAAATGGCAATGCTCAGATCTGCTCTGAGCTAAAACAGAATGGCAATAAATATACTGATCCGAAGGATATTGCCAATATCCTGGCAGATCGATTCAGTGCCAACTTCACCCCCCTCCACCCCTAAATGGCCCATCTCAATACCGGAAGATTGCCAAATTCCAGTAATAACAGCCACACAGGTACAAAATGCACTCTCTAAAGCCAAGAATACAGCATCCATGGGACCAGATGACATCCCGGGCTGTGTACTACATGAACTACAATATGAACTGGCACCTCACCTAAGTGTCATGTTT
Source organism: Protopterus annectens (assembly GCF_019279795.1). Lineage (NCBI taxonomy): Eukaryota > Metazoa > Chordata > Ceratodontiformes > Protopteridae > Protopterus > Protopterus annectens. The sequence goes on along the minus strand of NC_056729.1, from coordinate 1,357,968,287 downwards.
AATCATAGCCTCACCTCAGGTTTCGTGCCCACTGAGTGGCGCAGAGCTACAGTTATCCCAATCCACAAGGGGATCCACCTTGGATCCCGGAAACTACCGTCCCATCAGTCTGACAAGCCTTATCTGCAAGGCCATGGAGCGTATTATCATGGAACTTATAAACAAAGACATTGGCAACCTTCAAACACTGGACCCCACCCAGTTTGGGTTTGTGAAGGGCTGATCTTGTCTCCTGAACCTGATTGACTTCTTTGAATCAGTCTCCAGAGCCATGGACAAGGGTAAGGTGGTCCACACAGCCTATCTAGACCTTGCCAAGGCCTTTGACACCATCCCCCACTCTGGAATCATAGATAAACTTACTAAGTTGGGTATTAATCCCTATGTCACCCAATGGGTTGCTAAATGGCTTACTGATAGAACCCACACTGTAAAAGTAGCCGACTCCAAATCCAGCTCCAGACAAGTGACAAGTGGAGTACCTCAGGGTTCAGTCCTGGGCCGCTCTTGTTTGGCATCTACTTCTCTGAAGTACAGGTCAACACTAAGGGACTCCGGCTAACAAAGTTTGCAGATGACTGCAAACTGGGAGCCATTATTGAATCTCCAAATTATGTGGATACTCTACAAAAGGGCCTTACAGAAACAGATGCTTGGTGCCAGAGCCATGGGCTCAAGCTCAATGCCAAGAAATGTATTGTTATCCCCTTTGGGAAAAAACATGTATCCATGAATTACCATATAGGTGGCAGTACACTAAACACAGAAAGTGTGATAAGAGACTTAGGGACACAGGTGGACAGTGGTCTCACCTTCGATAACCACATCGCCACAACAGTCAGGAAATCCTTCTATGTGGCACACCTCATCATGAAGGGCTTTTCATCCAGAAAAAAGGAGGTCATTGTCCCACTGTACTCATCCCTCATTAGACCCATTATAGAATACAACGCCCCATTTGGTATGTACCTCTCAAGACATCTGCAACAACTGAAAAGGCCTCAGAAATACCTCACTAAAAGAATCACAGGCCTAAAGCAGATGCCCTACGCTGACCGCCTTAAAAACTCCAGCTATACTCTGTCGCATATCGTCTACTCAGAGGCGATCTCTGCTTAACATACAAGGCCATGTCAAACCCAGAGCTGTTGGACATGCTACACTTAAAGAAATCCCAATCCCTCAGAGCTACACGCTCCAGGGATCTAAACCTTGTCATCACAATAAACAAAACATGCTGGAGGGATAGGTTCCTGACCCAGAGACTCCCCAGACTCTGGAATAGATTGCCCATACATGTCAAGCAGAGTGCCTCTTTGGACCTCTTCAAGAGGAACCTTGACGTTTGGATGGGAGAAAGGAAATTCACCCCAGGGATCACGTCAGTCGCCCTGCTAGACAGGGGTCCAGGAAAGTAAATAATGTGGGAAGAATAGCCAGGGAATTGTTATGGCTAGGCTTGTATAGGCCCTAGGGCTGATAGCCTAGTACCAACCTATGAACCTATGAACCTATGAACACAATTTCATGAAAAATGGACCAAAACTGTGATGCAAAAATATAAAATAGCCACACAATACAGCTGGGAACCTGTCAAAGAAGGGACACTTTAATATTAGTACTGCTAACTTGAACAAAATAAAACAATCTACATGCATTTCAAGTAATCTATAACTTTGATTATTACAGTTATTTCTTAATTGTAAACCCTCTATGTTTTCTTCCAAAATTGCTATTTTGCGGAGGGATTATTAGGGCGAAGAGCAACATTTTGAGCCAAAATCGGGGACAGCTGAGAGGTTGGCTATGCCTAATTCTATAAAGCAATTTATTTGCGTGTACCTCTCAACCTGTTAATGCAGTAAATCTCAACAAGGCCAAATATATTGGGGGAACATATAAACAGTACTAAAAATTGCTCTTGTATAAATTGAGACAGTTGATAGAATAACAGTTCTTACTTTAGCATGCATTTTTCTGAAGGTTATGAAGTCTGAAACTCAATGTATCCTTTAGTGACTTAATTCCTAAATGATTTGCCAGAAAACTACAAATTTTATGAATAACAAACCAAAAATAAGAAGCAAAAATCTATTCATTCTTTGAAAATCTGGACAGTTGGGAGGTATAGTTCAGCTGGACCTGTCTGGGTTTAATGCCCTTCCCCCTTGACAAACTCATGTTTGAATGGAGCCTCTGCAGCCATTCCAATGAACCATTACTTGGCTATTTCACTCCATTTACCATAAACACTAATGTGCATACTGCTTTACTTCTATGATGAGTTGGACTTCATTTGAAAGTTTTATTTTGTATTTTACAGCACAAACACTAAGTCATCTGCTAAACAAAGCAATGCAGTCTCACAATGAAAATTTAGCATTAAAACTTTTCTGCCCTTGAAACTCACATTCATTGAAACAGCATTGAAACCCACATTCAAAGAAAATACATTTTGCCAGTGACAGATAAAGATTAATTTTGGGCTGTTTTCAAATCATAGGCCCCTTACATATGAAACATACATGTGCTCTTTGATACACCTTCCTCATTGTACTAAATTATATTCCTTGTACAATACAGTACAGTTGTTAGAGGGCGTTTTAAATTTGGTTTGAACATTTTTCCAGTAAGCAATGAAACAAAATGCATGCACCCATAATGGCAAAACTGCCCAATTCAGAACATTTATCACAAAAGTCTACTCAGACTTCCACAGTCAGCCATTATCAGTAAATATGCACAATTCTACAGTCCACCATTATCAGTAAATATGCACAATTCTACAGTCTATTATTAGTAAATATGCACAATTCTACAGTCAATTATCAGTAAATATGCACAATCTCTGAAGAAGTAAAAGTCATCTAAATAATTCCACTTTAAAGAAATCTGTAACTAATGAAGAGGTTGCTGCTAGCAAACACCTTTATATTTCATGGTTTCATTGAAAAATAAAGCGTCTGTTGCCCCTCAGGAATAAATTGCCTATATTACATTAACAAAATGATAAGCTAGTAATATTGCAAGAGGAAATGGATGGCAAACTGATAACAGACTCGTAGTTAGTATCTTCACCAAGGAGAACATTCTCAGTACGGCAGCATCCACCCCTTGTGGGAGTAGAACCCACAGCCTTCTGCATCAAAAGCAAGTACACAACCTGTTGTGCTATTAACAAGGCAAACCGACATCACTTAAGCAACACTAAACTTCTGTTCCCCTGCAGCTCTCAGCTCCTTGTAAAATCTACTCAATACTCAACTGCATCTCAACTTCGCAGCACAAGAAAACTGGAAAAAGCCAAAATGTATTTGGGGGGGGTCAAAAGCCCAAAAACCAGGGACACATTAAACATTGCTTGTATAATCTTGGAAAGTTGCTAGAATAAAATGCTGTGTTACCACCATAAATTTTACTGCCAAGGTCCCTGTGCAAAACAGTCAGAGCAACATACCACTATGCCAAATCAGCTGTTTTCTGAAAGAGGAAGACGGAAACTTAAATGGCTACCATTTAGTGAATTAAGTTCTCACCATAGCACACCTGTCAACCTTTTAGCACAAAACACCTGAACAAAGCCAATAACTGATGAATACAGCCCCCAAACATTCAGTGAATTCAGTTCTTACCATAGCTCTTAATCTCTTAGCAAAAAACACCCGGACAAAGTCAGTAATGGGGGAAATATAGCCCCAAACATATTCAGTTCTTAGCACAAATCTGGATGAATAAATTCTGCCAGAACTGAAGATGTGAAGGATAATATGATGGCAAAACATGTGGGAAGATATTGGACTTCACAAGAGAATGTAATAAAAGGTTTTCATGACAAAGAATTCAGTCTGGTGAATGCACATGAATCATTATTTACAGAACTGAAAGAATAATTTTGTGCACTTTGTGTTCCTTTTACAATTTTAAATGCAGGAATTTTAAAGCATAACTTCATGTAACTTGAAGTAATTCATTTGTGAAACAAAACGTTGCTAAGTTTGTTCATGCTTTATGACTAAACATTAGAAATGAATGCAATAGTTTATGTAATACTATTGACAAAATCCAATAGAACATATATTGTTAAGCCATGTTGTACTTGTTAATTATGTGCTGCGTGCTGCAGGTGTACTTCATGCAGGATAGCTTCCATTCTTATGTAGCAAAAGTTCATAGTGCTTACAAGCAGACAGAAATTTGTAAGAATCCATGTCAGTGCACTGAAGTCAAAAACTGATTTCAGCTTGCTCAGTGTTCATTTATTATTTCTAATCTCACTAATGCACAATGACAAACTGAAGCAGATACAGCAAGAAATGAAACTTCACAGAACATTCAAGGTGACAGCTTGGAACTTCAATAGGTGAGCGAGACAGAAACAGCTTTGATAAAAATAAAGGAAACATATGAGTATCTATTACATTTTGCACCCTGACCACAGAAGTATGTTTGGACTGGAGTCAGAATAATATCATTCATTCAGTATAACATTCTGCCTTTTTCTGTTTGATTGCATCCCTGTACAAACCTCCACAATTTACCACAGATAGATGCTTTCAGGCTGTCCTCTACATGATAGCCAGTAATGTAGTAAAAAGCCTTTGCTAATGCCTTATACAGTGGCTTCATAGTCAAAAAAAAAATATTACTTACCAGAGCAGTATCATTTAACAGTCATTTTATACTCCATCTGACAATATAAACCTGCCTGAAGGAATGCATCCATTAGTACCTCATTTTAATGAATACGGAGTCAACAGAGGTACTGCCAAACTGCTAATAATTGTGAATCATTGGTAAACTAGAAGTAGTTCTCCACATTTGGGTAACTTTACTGTTACACCTCACTCTACAACTGAAACTGCTTGATTCTCGCTCTTTTCCCAGCACATAAAGCCTGGGAAGAGAGCGACAACCAATCAGCAGCATTTAGGCTTAGCCCAGCAAGCACGTCATGACGTGCCTGCGAACGTCGCAGTCCGAGCCCCTTCCAATTCTATGCGGTTTGGAACCGCATAGACTTCTGGGCATCACAATGATGCCTTCATTGCTCCTCCGGGCTGCAATGAAAACAAAAAAAAAAAAAAAAGCTGTTTAAAACCGCGGTTAAAGTGTGTAATGCGCATGCGTGTACTTCCGAGTTGCGGACTCAAAATTTTGATTTATTAAAGTACAAAAAAAGATATATATATATATATATATATATATATATATATATATATATTTTTTTTTTTTCTTTTTTTTTTTTTTACATTATTAATAAACATAAACAGTTACTACTATTTAGCTGAGGGGGCTACAGTCCGGCAGTCCGATGCCACGAGCCGCCCCTGGTGGGATCGAGGTACAGTGGAGATTGGGATTGTGCTCCTTTCCCCACTGTAGTGCAATCTTGTAGTTTGTATATATAATTAGCAGAGGGTATGGGGGAGTCCAGTGGGGCTTGTCCCCCTCCAAAAACCTAGATGTTGTGTTTGTTTTTCTACCTTCCAAATTTTTTATATTCCCAATTCTGTCTTTTAACATTCGCTCTTGTGAGCTTTTGACCTTCCGATAGGGATCTGTATGTTCACTTGTTTGCCATGGTGCATTATGTCCATAAAATAAGCAGAATGTAGCCAAACATATGTTAGGCATTTCGTGTGATTTATAGTCTATTGGTTTAAGAGAGAATTTATGTCAGAATGCAGAGTTCTGTTACTTTCATATTGTCATTATGCAAATCACTGTACAGTATGAGTGGCTGTGCTTTAATCGCTGTACGAATGATAGCTTTTCCACTTGTATTGTCACCCTTTTTATGCACTGCTGTTTTTTTATGTCATTTATATTATTATCCTTTGTCAGCCAGGTTAGTCCCACAAGGCTAATAAGCTCATTTCAAGGGGACCATGGTGGGTGGTATTTATACTACTAGGGGACATCTGTCCAGGGCATCGGAGAACTTCTACTCTTTTTCATAGGTGATGTGGGATCTTTTACATCCACCTGAGCTACCACCAACTCAGGCAGATGAGACCTTGGTTTAGTGTCTTATCCAAAGGACGACACACTCAGGAATGCAACACCCCCCATGCTGCTCTGCAGTGACAGCTACCCATCTACCTGGTGTGAGAACCGAACCCACAGCCTTCAGCACTAAAAAGCAGATATGCTATCTGTTGTGCCACTGACACTGCATATTTGCTGGGATATTGCTGAATCAGTGGTACTGTCACAATGATGGCCCAAACTGCACACGTTTTTCCATGCTTACTCCTATACTGGTTGCAGCACATATACATGATCGATTTTTGTCGTTTACAGTAGATTGCTAGAACACTAATCCTCTGCTTCCTGTCAGTATTACATTAAATTGGGCTGCCTTGCTCGTGACGTGATAGCTGAGTCAATAAAGATTATTCACTCCCACTCCCATCCTTCCTGTATGGCTCCTGTAGTGCCCAGGGTGCTAACTAATCACAGGCTGTCTGCATCATAGTCTTGACTTCACCACTCTGCACTACAGAGTCAGATTTAGTAAAGCACATCTGTAGCCTTTCCTATTATACCCGCAGGCTGCCTTCTGTAAGTGCCCTTTGCCTTCTGCTTGTAGGATGCTTTCTGAGAGTTGTGCATTCCTTGCTGCCTGTCCTCCAGTTATACATTCTCCATTACTTTTCCCTTACTAGCTGTATTCTGGCAGTTGCATATTCTCATTTATCATTTCCCCTGCTCACTGCCTTCTTAGCTGGTACATTCCTTCCTAGGTTTTGCGTGTTTAATTGTTGTACTGTATTCACTAAACCACAGTGACATCCCATATTGTTTCAGTTTATGTTGTGCTAAACATTTTTTTATTTGCACATTTCATGGATTTGCAGCTCATTTGGTGAGGAGTAACACAACTATGCATTTCTGAATTCCACATTTTGGGTAACGGTACATATCAGGTGTGCACAACAAATATTTTCAGAATACCTTAATGGAATGTATACTCTTGTCCAAGAAGAGGCTTGTTCATGTCCACCATTTCCACAAATTGTCAGACACAGAGTTTACAGTTATATACACTAATAAGGTGGTATGCCATAATTTCATCTTGGGAAAAAATCAGAACATGCACATAATATTTTAATTCCTGCAGCTCCAGTGTAACAGAGCAATGAATCTGTGGTACTAATGTTAATAGATAGTAAATAGTTACTTAAACTCTCCCATTTCCTTTCACTGAGTAAAGGTTCTTGGCCTAAATCCCCTTTTGATCCTCCCCCCTTTTTCTTTGTGGTGCAATGAGAATTTGATACAAGTGTAATGTAAAGACGGACAGGAAAAGTAGAGCTGTGAGAAAACGTTATCGCATCTCAGTAGCTTTTAAAAAAATCAAGTTAAAGCAGGTAAAGAGGACCCCAAAAGAAGCTAAGATACTATAATGTAGGTGCACTCATCAGAATAAACTGCAAAATGTGCAACAACAGCCATACAGAAAGACATTACATTTCAGGAACAACCCATGAACCCATGTCACAAATCCAATAGGACTAGGAATAGGAAGCACCACCAAACATAACACAAACCACTGAGGCAGCAATACCCTATCTAGCTTTAGAATAAGCATCAAATTTGCCTTAGTCTTTAATGCCACCAGTTAGTGGACAATTGTATTAGCTTTATGGTGTCTATGCATGTGTGCACGCGTGCATGCACACACACACACACACACACACACACACACACACACACACACACACACACACACGTGGTTATATAGTTTACATTTGAAGTATGTATATGTTATTTTAATAATAAATAATATAGTTGGTGCTGCTTATCTTGTTAGATTTTTCTTTTTGTTAAAACGATACAAACAGGGATTTTATGCACTGAAGATGAAAGAGATTTAAACAGACTGTTATTGAAGGTGAAAGTAAAAAGTGGCACAAATGGCATGGTATACAACACCAAAAAAAAGCTAAAATGATGCCGTCCAGTTCTATCAATTCTTTGCAAATACATGGGGAAGAAGAGGATGCGGTTTACAAGATTTTATTTTCTTGGGCTGAAAAACTTCTCTGGATTGCTTTCCTGGGCTCAACGATTTCTGTGGATGGTGATTTTAGCCATGAAATTAAAAGATAACTGCTTCTGTGAACAAAAACAATGGCAAATCTGGATAAGGTTTTAAAGAGCAAAAACCACATTTTAACAAAGGACTGTATGACTAAATTTATGGTTTTCCCAGTGATAACAAATGGCTGCGAGAAATGGACTATAAGTAAGGCTATGAGCTGGAAAAATCAATTCTTCCACATTGAAATGTTGGAAAAGATTTTAAAGAATTCTGTAGGTTTCAAAAAGATTAAATTAGTCAATATTTAAGGAAATAAACCCAGACTCTTCACTGGAAGGTCTTATAGTAAAACTAAACATCAAATATGTTGGTCACATAATACAAAGACAAGATTCCCTAAAGAAGACACTGATTCATCGAAAGACCAAAGGCACAAGAATAAAGGGGCAGCAGAGGCTAAGATGAAAACATAGCTTTATCCAATTGTAAAGCAAGGCTTAGTGATGCCTTATGACCTAAACAACTGAAGTCTGACAGCACATGTACCATCTGTACATTCATAATAGGTTAGTTAGCTCTATCAAAGCACAAATGAGAAACCTTTACTTTAGCTACACTCCAAGGGCAAATGCTAGAATATATCCTTCTATTCCAGTCATATCATATGCTATTTCCTCCTACGGAAGGCGATAACATGCTTTGTGAAACTAGAAATCAAACTTTCCACCAATTGAAGATACTTTTCCTTGCAGCTAGCCTCAACAGATTACATGAGCTTGGGATAAGAACTTGTGTTACAATGCCTGCTGGTGCATGACATACAGATCAATAACATAATATTCAGCAGCAAACATCATCCTTCTACTGATGATAGTGGCAGCATTTTTAAACTGACTTTAAAACATTAAAAAATGAAAACTTGTAATACTCACCTTCAGCACCATTTACATTAAAACTCCCTGTTGTATCATCAGATATTTGAAATGTGTAGGAATTATAAACATTGCTGAAGTCAAAACTAACACTGTCATCATCGATATTTAAATGTATGTTGTGTTCAAATGTCTTTTCCCATAGCAGGCCACTCTCTCCTTCTCCTCCATCATCACTTGCTAAATTCACTCTCTCTTTGACCCTTTCATTTGCAAAGCTATAATACTTCTCATCCAGCTGTTTTACCAAGTCACTTTGAGTTCCTGCTTCCAAACTGCTTTTATGGTCCATAACTTCTCTTTGTTTGTTATCGAAATCTGATCCAGAAGCACAAGGTTCCATTTTCAGGCATCTGAACTAGTTAGCAGTACCACTGTCTATGTTGCTGAAAAGCAAAGAGAAAGCATATAAATCAGTACAGCTTACTTTTGTGTAGAGGTAAAATAAGAAGTTATGTACCTACCATAACGTTCCATGTTAGTTGTCTTCTTCTCGCCTTCTTTCTTGCTTGATGGGTTCGGAGCCAATCCTCGGCTCCTACTCGGCCAATACTAAAGCTCGAGAGCTAATTCCACCATCTCGAGGCTCCCCTATATCCCACAATGCTAGGCGGTAACTACTCAGATCTCATTTGATAGCTATACCAAGCAATCCTAGTCTCCATAGAATGGAGTAGGGAAACCCACCTCAAAACAATCTGTGTAAAGGTATGGCAGACCTCAGTAAGGATAAAAGAGGTGGAAGAACGTGTGGGAATGACAACTTCCAGAAGAAGAACACAAACTGAATTCCTGTCGGTCTGTCCAGGCTTGGGGGAAGGAGGGTGGGACGCAAGAAAGAAGGTGAGAAGAAGACAACTAACATGGAACGTTATGGTAGGTACATAACTTCTTAATGTTAAGTTGTCAATCTCGCCTTCATTCTTGCTGGATGGGACCCCGTCCCTAGCACCTTATCCCGGGTGGCCTATCAGAACAGACTCTTGAGAACACTGGAACCAAAATTGGCATGGCTTCTGGAAACCATGTCCAATTTGTAATGTGAAATGAATGCATGAGGAGAAGCCCAGGTGGCTGCTGCACAAATGGAATCTATTGGCAGCCTATCCTGAAAAGCTACGGATGTAGCTAATGCCCTAGTTGAATGAGCTCTAGGTCTTGAGGGTAGTTTTTGATGTCTGATCTCATAGATGAAGGTAATTGTAGAGGTGAGCCATCTAGAGAGGGATACTTTAGTAACTGGAAGGCCCAATTTCCTTTCCGCATATGACAGAAACATATTGTTTAGTCCTGTCTAAGTAATATCTAAGTTGGCGATGAACATCCAAAAAATGTAGCTTTTGTTCTGACCTGTTTGAATAGTTAGGGAAAAAGACGGGGAGATCAATAATTTGGTTTAGGTTTATTTGAGAGGAAACTTTAGGCAAAAAGGATGGATTAGTACGGAGGGATACCCTGTCTTTGTGAAACACTAAGTAAGGAGGACGACTGCACAGAGCATGGAGTTCAGATACCCTTCTCGCTGAAGTTATAGCTACCAGAAAAAGTGTCTTCCAAGAAAGCAACTTCAGAGAACATGAAGCCGCAGGTTCAAAGGGGGGAAGAATTAAAGATGCCAGAACCAAGTTCAAATCCCAGTGAGGCGGGGGATCTTTGATTGGAGGTTTGAGAAGAAATACGCCCCTTAAAAAGGCTTTACAGAGTCTGTCAGCCATGATGCTAGACACTGAAACACCAACATGAAAATTTGATATGGCAGCCAATTGAACTCTAATGGTAGATGCAGAAGATCCTAAATGAAAGAGTTCTGCTAGAAAGTCTAGAATAGACTGGATAGGTGCAGTAAAGGGATCTATATTTTTTGATGTTGCCCAAAAAGAAAAGCGTTTCCATTTGCTACTATAAATCTTCCGGGTAGAAGATTTATGAGAGGCTATCAAGATATCTCGGACCGAGCGAGATACTGAGGGAAGCCTGGCTAAGGTTGGAATCGGAGAAACCACGCTGTGAGGTTTAGAGGAGGCAGAGATTGGTGCAGCTGACCCGATTGGTGGGTTATCAGATCTGGTACTGGGTCCAGATGCCAAGGCTGCTCCAAAAGGTAACGATGAAGAAAGGGAAACCATATCTGTCGAGGCCAGTAAGGGCAATGAGGATCATTGTCACTCTCAAAGCGATAGCTTTCTGAATTAGTTGAGATATCAGTGGAAAGGGGGAAAGGCATATAGAAGTCCCCGGGGCCAATCATGGACTAGAGTGTCTCTGGTGGGATGGCCTGGTAACGGGAAGAGAGTGAAGAAGTCGTGACACTTGCTGTTTTGGGGAGTAGCAAAAAGATCGCAGCAAGGCTGGCCCCATCTTAGGAATACTTCTTCTAGAACTGAATTCTTTAGAGACCACTCATGGGGCATGAGAATTGCTCTGCTCAATTTGTCTGCAATAACGTTGGATTTCCCGGGAATGTGCGTTGCTATCAGAAAATGCTGAGAAGAGATCGCCCATTGCCAAAGTCTGAGTGCCTCTCGACATAAAGGGTATGATCTGGTTCTGCCTTGTTTGTTGATGTACCACACTACGGACATGTTGTCCGTTTGAATTGCAATAGTCCCAGTAGGAAGAGAGTCGTGAAGGGCTTGCAATACTAAAAGCACTGCTCTCATCTCTAAGACGTTTATGTGCAAGTGGCACTCGAAAGGTTGCCACGTGCCCTGGACTGTCCTGCCCTGATAATGCCCCCCCTCATCCGATCAGGGAGGCGTCTGTTGTCAACGTGGCGACTGGGGGGGGAGAGTGAAGGGTCTTCCTCGGAGAAGTTGAGATGATGTGATCCACCAAGACAGTTGATTCTTGCATGATTGAGTTATCAATATGGTATGGGACATCGGGAGCTGTTGAAAGGACCATTGAGTAAACAGCATCCATTGGAGGATCCTCATGTGAAAGCGAGCTAAGGGGAGAAGGGGAATAGCTGCTGCCATGAGTCCTAGTACCTTCAAAACTAGTCTGGCTTTGACTTTGTTGCATTGTAAGAGAAGGGAAACTTGGTTCCGAATGTCTGACACTCTCTGCTCTGTGAGTCTGGCTGAAAGATTGAGTGCGTCTAAGGTGGCGCCTATAAAGGTAATAGATTGACAAGGCGATAAGGCAGATTTTTCGAAATTTATTGAAATGCCTAGAGCTTGGCAAGATTGGATGGTGAAGTCCCTGGATAGAAGAAGCTGATGTCTGGTGGTGGCGGTAAGGAGCCAGTCATCCAAATATGGAAACACCTGGAATCCTTGACGTCTCAAGTGAGCCGCGACCACTGCCATGCATTTGGTGAACACACGGGGGCTGTAGTGAGACCAAAGGGCAGGGCCCTGAACTGGTAGTGACTGGCTCCCAGCCTGAAGTGGAGATATCTCCTGGAGCGTCTGTTCATTTTGATGTGGTAGTACGCGTCCTGAAGATCTATCGAGCACATCCAATTGTCCTGACCCAAGAAGGGTAGAATGGACTGTAGCGTGACCATCCGGAATTTTGTTTTCCTGACATACTTGTTTAAGTAGCTGAGATGCAGTATGGGTCTCCAGCCCCCTGTTTTCTTTGGTACCAAAAAGAATTTGGAGTAGATTCCGGATCCTTGCTGGTCTGCCGGGACTGATTGGATAGCTCTTTTTGATAGCAGCTTTGAAATTTCTAATGCTGCTTGTTCCCTTAGACCGGGTGGGATCTTTTGGCTTGGGTTGGGATGTGAATAAAGGGAATTTTGTAACCCTCGGATATGATCGACTGTACCCATTTGTCTTGAGTAAGGGAAAGCCAGGCTTTTGGGTACAGGGATAACCTTCCCGACTGCCTCCAAGGTGGACAGCCGGGCAGCCCCTCAGGGATGCTGAAAGGGTTTGTCAGAGAACATTTCTCTGCTACCCTGGTTTTGCGGACCTCCTCTGCCTCTAGGGCGGCGTCTATTATTATTCCCCCCTCTGCCTCTAGAGGGGATCGGCTGTCGTCAGATGAGACTCCCTGGGATTGTTTGCGGAACCACATCTTTCCTCCCCTTTGACCTTTGGGATAGGGTCTAGGTAGAAAAATGGACTCCTACAGCAGAGAGAGTCTTACCTTCTACCTCGCACCTGGTCAATGTATCCTTCACCTGTGGACCAAACAAGGATGATCCATCAAAGGGAGAATTGGTGAAGGACGCCTTGAAAGGGTCCGCAAAGTTACATAGCCACATCCAGGCGTGACGTCGTAAGGCAACACCTGTGCCTGCAGCTCTACTCGCCCCATCTGCTGCATATGAGACCAGCCGCATGGAGGAGTTAATGATGGAATTCAGGGTTGCCAACTGGGAGTTCTTTGTGTCTTTGAACCCCTCAGCTGTAGGATCCTTTATCAGTTCACCCATATCCTTGAGTAAATCTCTCTGGAGATGAGTGAAGTGGCATAAGTAGTTCAGCGACCGCATTGAAAAGGTCGCTGATGAGAACATCCACTTGCTGTACCTATCCATGGTCCTAGATTCCTTATTAGGAGGATGGACAGGAACCGAAGGATCAGCTAACTCCTTCTTAGTGGCCGCAGCCACCACCATGGCATCAACAGGGACACCTTTGGATAAAAAATCTTTATCTCTGGGGGCAGTAATAAATTTAGATGGTCTCCTCGGGGTGGGTTCCACTGAGTCAGGAGCTGTCCAAGCCTTCCTTGCCACCACTTCCATAAGGGGGTCAAAGGGAGGGGACACCCAGGAGGCAGAAGGGTGAGAGCCAAACACCTCAAGATACACTGACTCATCCTCCGAAGGGTTAAGGGCTGGCCAGTTCCCCCTCTGTTTCAGGATCTCGAGGATGTCAGCAAAGGAGACATCCTCCGAGGGGGATCGAGGGGAACCTTCGGATTCCTCTAAGTCAGTGTCAGAGGTGATAGACTCAGGGGAGTCAATGTGCTTTCTTTTGCACTGCCTCTTCCTTGGGGGATCTCCTGCAGGGTCAGGAGAGGCCTCGGAAGAGGAGGAAATTCCCAATGGGGAAACTTGAGGAGTTGGCTCTCTGTGGTCTAAGACAAGGGGGTGAGTAGAAATCACTGCAGGCACTGTAGATGGAGGGGCTGAAGGAGCTGACTGTGGGGCAGAACCTGGTTCTAGCACGCTCCGCATGACCTCGAAGGCATGCCCGTCAGGCAAGGCCAGAGGCCCCCGCTCCAAAAAGACAAGGTCCTTCCCCGGCACCGACAGGGATGGCTCCGAAGCCGATGTCGGAGCCGAACTCACCAATGCCGAAGCCCCAAGAGGGACAGCGGGGTCGGACAAGGGTCCGATGCCACTCGCCCCCTCGGAGCCGATGAGGGAAGCCCGGTGCTGAGATCCCTCCAAGGAGGAGATCGGAGCAGACGACAGAGCCGAAATGGTAGGTATCGGATCCGACGCACTGACAGTCATGGCTCCGACAAGCCCTGGCTCCGAACTCAAAGGAGTCGGAGGAGGAATGTATTGGGGAACGGAAATAGCCACTGACTGGTGAGTCGGGCTATGCAGCATTTGGGCCAGTGCCTCGGACTTGAGAAGTCTACTCACTACCCTTTGCAAATCATGGTCAGATAACCCGGAAGACCGTGAGGAATGAGTTTTATGGCTTCATTCCGAAAGAAGAGGGGATCCTGGCACCGAATGCGGAGCGATGAGGGGATCTGGACCTCTTCCTAGACTGTGGCTCCGATAAAAGTATCGAAGCTGACAGAGTTTTATCAGCCTCAGCTCCAGCTGGAGCCGATGTCGAAGCCGACTTAGTCTTTCCAGCAGTCGACTTTGGAACTGGAGCCGACTGTTTGGAAGTTTTGGAAGGCTTCCCCGACACAGACTGAGTCGGGAGGCCTTCAGGCTTTAATAAGCCCCGCAAGATCAGTTTATTCTTGCGTTCCTGCAGGACTCTAGGGCTAAACCCATGACAAACAGCACAAGAGTCCTGCAGGTGCAAAGGCCCCAGGCAATACACACAAGAAGTGTGACCGTCTGTCAGAGACATTTTCTGACAGCACAAGTCACACTTCTTGAAGCCTGAGACCTTGTCTTTTGACATTGCAAAAAGGAGTGCCTGACACAACACAAACACACTACAGACACACCTTTTACAGAAAAAATTATTAAATTAAATTATTAAGGCTAAAGCAAGCCACAAACACACACACACAAGCTCTTAACAGAAAAGAACTAGTTTAGTCACTAATGGACTGGGGGAAGGGTAGGGGCCGAAGGCCTACAAGATAAGGGAAGAAAGAGAAAAAAGACTCGACAAACAGGGGTTGATTTATCTAAATATTTAATTAAACTAAAAAGTTATGGTATCACGACAAAAAAGGGGGTTTAAGAAGTACCTAATAAGGTAAAAGTCTAACTCACCTGCCTGAGCCGGCAGAAAAGCACCTCATCAGCTATAGCGGCAAACGAGATCGGGTAGTTACCGCCTAGCATTGTGGGATATAGGGGAGCCTCGAGCCGGTGGAATTAGCTCTCGAGCTTTAGTATTGGCCGAGTCGGAGCCGAGGATCGGCTCCGAACCCGTCCAGCAAGAATGAAGGTGAGATTGACAACTTAACATCAAACCAGTAGTCAATGACGCTCCAAAAGGAAAAACAGTAAGTCATTTTTACTTCTACATGAATAGCTATGGAGGGAAATGTAAAAACACTATATCATTTTACTTCTTCACTGTGATAATAAGTTTAGTTTTATACATGCTACTCGTTTAAATAACCAACAGATACAACTATTATGTCAAGAACAATCAGAAGGCTGGAACACCTTATTGGTTTTGTGCCCTGCTAGTCACTACTCTTTAACTGCATGTTAGAAATATACAAACTACAAAGATAGACTGTTAAATATAGTAATCAGTTGGCACATGGACAAAATGTCCATTTGTGCCACTGTTCGCTCAAATTTAACTAGCATGTCAGGTAACGACCTTCTAGGTTGCGTGGCAAAGGAGTGAAAAGAATTTTGCCTGCTCACAATCCCTTTGGGGTTCTGGAAGTACACCATAGATAAAACCCCTGCTGAAGACCAAAGGCACACAGAAGTAGTAAGCCTAAAAAGTGGGGCCAGGCCTCAAATGAGAAAAGAAACTTGCAGAAATGGGTATCATCCCTAGACAGAGTACCTTGCATATTAGCTCTGTCAGGACCTGGCATAGATGGCACAATGGGACTACAATATGCATATAACAAAAAAATGAGAGTATCCATAAAAATCACCTGAATGTTAGCACATGATCAGGAATGAAAATATTAAAAAAAATTATCAGAATAGTGACATTTCCTCTCTATTTTAAAACTGCGGCTGCTGCTTTACCAGAGCTGTCTGTATAGTTCTGAATTTATACAGTAATATATTTAAGCATTCAAATTAGAAGTTTTATACAACTTTCTAGTAGAAGTTACTTATAGTTCT